>NC_054605.1:7760933-8060933 GCF_004785595.1 Juglans microcarpa x Juglans regia
GCAATTAAATCGCATATTTGAATTGCACGATAAG
Source organism: Juglans microcarpa x Juglans regia (assembly GCF_004785595.1). Lineage (NCBI taxonomy): Eukaryota > Viridiplantae > Streptophyta > Magnoliopsida > Fagales > Juglandaceae > Juglans > Juglans microcarpa x Juglans regia. The sequence continues at coordinate 7,760,968 of NC_054605.1, forward strand.
TCCGAACGTTCTGAAACGTCAACAGTGCAGGTGTGTTAACTTCAAGCCCGATTTCTACCTTTATGCAGTCAGTATCTTTCAAAACTCAAAACATGAAAGTTGTAGAACTTTGTCTTGGGTTCATAGAATCTTGAATCATTTCAATTGGAGCTCGGATGAGAGAGTTATGCCCAGATTACGAAGAAGTGTCGAAATTGTCCAGAATCGCCCAATTAATTTCGTTCTGCATTAAACGACTCTGTTTGCTTCCTAAATAAAAATATAAGAATAATGAGTACATTTAGGCATCAAATAAGTATAAAAGACTAAACATTAAGGGAGAAAAATATGACACTTTGCATTCTCATCACTATATCTTCCTTCCATTCACGTTTATGTTAAGTAGTGAAAATATATTTATTTTTCATGAATTACTTATGTATAAAATAAGATGATGATCAAGGTAATTTCTCTATCTCTCTCTCTCTCTCTATATATATATATATTTCTTCTTTCTTTCCAAACGACTCACAATATTTTTAATTCTCAAAAATAATAAAGGTATTTTTATGAATCACTGCATATAGATTGCTCATATTGGACGAGCAAAGAGTAAAGGAGAAGTACTCACCCATGGAGTATAAAGGTCTCACCCCAAGGTGAGCATAAGTGCGGGAACTCAAAGCGAGCAAATAGTGCTTGCTTCGGGCCGAGCAACACCATCCGTCACTGGGGTGAGTAAAAGGTACTTGCCAACATAGGCGAGCAACCTGAAAAATAGCAGTGTTTGTCAATACGGATGAGCACTGTTGCAAGCAACTAAAGAGTAACAATGTTCTCCAACCTGGCCGAACACACTAAAAAAACATGCATGTCAATCCAATCAAAGAGGGCTCTTTTCTTAATTAACCAAAATCGTTTCATAGTCAGCAGAAGTTTGAAAAGGGTCTAAAAATCAATTTTAGAATATGACAACATCATTCGGCTCACTCTTAAAAAATCAATTTTCTCTTTTTCCTCTTCTATTTCTTTCCCAATAATCGATGTCTATAAATAATAAAAATTGCATTGCTATAACTCATTCTTCTTTGTACAACCACCCTACTATCTCATTGAAACTTCTATCACGGTCATATCCTGTTGCACAATTTCATCTAAACTATATAAAAGGGAAGGAGTGAACAAATGAACACATTATATTTCTAATAACCATATATTAGTGCACAAATTATATTCATTTCATAAAAATGGATGTGCAATAATGAATCGACATACATTTAATATGTAGAAATAAACCTCCATCAAATTTCACAGATACCAACACATATAACAAATATAAGCAAATTTATTCTCATATTGAATTATAATGATCACATGAAGAGAACGCCAAATAATGAGGTAATTATCAACAATCTCATTTTTCATCTTTATCTTGTCTTATCCCAAATTTTCACATTTATCACTGTTTACGGCATTCGGTAACCTACACATATGGTTTTATCCTCCAAGTGGGTTGTGCGCCCTTTACTTTATAAAGTGTTATCTTCTCAAGGACTCAATGGCCTCTTGCCATGGCGTATGCATCCCCCTTTTTCTCCCTTTTTGGGTATTTTTTTCACCCTTTTTCTCTTCTTCCTTGAGGTTCCCTTTTGAATCTTGCCCAGTCTCGCTTTTCATTCTCTTCCATTCCTCGCATTTTCACTATTAAATTTACTCTCCCGCTTTCTTTCTCTTTTTTCCTTGCTCACAATCCCATTCACTAGAATTTTGCCCAATCTTGTTTACGTATGAACACACGACACTCTCGCTCTGCACGTTGTTCCTGCTCTTACTTATATTCCTTTCACGTATTCTACCTTTTCACTTATTGTAAGAAAACTTATAATCCCCCCTTACCCCTATTTATAAGGGGCTGCTACTATGTCGCCCAACAGTCTTCGCTGGGTGTGCCCCTTAAGCCAAATGCCACTTTTTTTTTTTTTAATTTCTTTTTCTTTTTTTTTTACATTTTTTTAAATATTTTAAAAAAATAAAAAACACACCAACATACTAATAGTCACTTCCTTAACCATTAAGTAAAAAAAATATATGCGTGGTCAAAATGAAGAGACAAAATCATGGGGCATAGTATCATTTTCCATTTATAACAAGGAAAAATGCTAGATGATCCCATGATTTTGTCCCTTCAATCTTAACGCTCATGCATTAATTTTTTTACCTAATGATTAAGGAAGTAATTATTAATCAAATTGTGTATTTTTTTCTTAATGATTAAGAAAACTAAATATATTTAAAAGAAAAAAAGAAAAAAAAAAGTTTTCAACTAGCACCTTATTTTTATTTTTCCAAGCAAGTTTCTTGGAGTCATTTTTGAGTTAGCGTCTCAGATAACCTTTCTGAGCAAGTTGCTTGGATGCCCAGCAGCTTCATTCAAGTGTGCCAATGGAGCACTATACTAGGCCATCCTGAGCAATGATGCTGAGTGAAAATTCTTAGCAACAGACCAGGCAAGCTTTCTGACCAATACAGTGAAAACAAATATGAGTGGCATTATCTCGGAGATGCGTGTTGTGGTTGCAGAGACACAAGCAACAATCTTGAATGGTATGTAGACATCACAAATACCGATTTTGACCTGTTTGACATAGGTTGAGGTAGGGCTAAGCAAAAATCTGAAAATTCAACTACGAATCCAACTCCGCTCCGACTTTGGAAAAACGGAGTTGGAGTCAGATTTCTTTTTTAATTTTTCAGTCAGAGTCAGAGGTGTCGCTGGACAGACTCCGATCAGATCCGACACCGACTTTCTACTCTGACTCCGACTTTGCCCTTCAACTATGACTCTGAATCTAACTCCGATAATGTATTTATGTTATAAGAATATGTATTTGTCTATATATTCATTATATATACTAGTATAATTATATAGTTATATAACAAGAACCTATATAGTTAAATTCAATAATATACTTGTATGAGTTAATTATTATAATTTTTTTTTTTAATATAAGAGAAAGTAACCACATGTCCAATAGTGACCCCGCTCAAGTTTATTAATAAGCCCTCGCTTGTGGTGGAGGAAAACCGTGGTTACAGTCACAGTACTTGGCCTTTACAAAAAAATAAAACTCCAAGTACTCAAAGAAAAATACAAAAGACATCAAAAAATTAAAATACATTACCAAACATTACATTCTAAATTTACAATTAGCACTTTCGAATTTGAGGTAGGCCACATGCATCTGTTCTGATGATCCCTTTCAACAAATGTGGAAGCTCCGTTTGACCTATCCACACATGGGAAACTCCACTACTTCCTAGTCGTGCCAAAAAATCGGCAGCCTTATTTCATTCCCGATATATATGACTCACATCAAAATTAATCTCCCCCAACATTCCAACTATTTCTTCCCAAAAATCCTCAAGATACCAAAGAGTACATCTTCCATTCTTAATCCAATTCACTACTATTAAAGAATCCATCTCAATAACAAGATTATCATACCCCCATTGCTTACAATGTTTAAGACCAGCCTATAGAGCCATAACTTCTACAAGATTATTACTCCCATGCCCATATGACTCAGAGAAAGTATATACCACATTCCCTAATTCATTCCTGACTACTCCACCTGCACCCAACATTCCCGGATTATTTCGGCTACTACCATCTACATTCATTTTAAGCCACCCTCTGTTTGGCTTTTCCCATCTAACTACCTTCAAAACTTCCTTCTTTCTCGCAATAATAGGTAAATTCAAAGAATTTAACACCTTAAAATCATTATCCACTAGATGAGAAGCCTTATTGATTTTAATACCTACCCAATGAATCCAATATTTAACCCATCTCCATAAAACATGAACCTTTTCTTTCTTACCTTCCATTCTGGCTTTACATCTCCACCTCCATAAACTCCAGGAAATTATCACCGGAACAAATTTGATTAATGTACCAAGTTGAGATGATTTTGAAGCTCTCTGAAACCAAGCCTCAATTATTGCTTTCCAAGACCGATTTGGGACAAACGGAATACCCAACATATTAGAACTGAATTTCCAAATGACCGCCGCTATGTACCCACTATACAACACATGATCAAATTCCTCTACGACACCTTGTTCACAACACTCACACTTGGACACTAAAGGTACGCACAAATTCCTTATTCGGTCATCCACACTTAGACTTAAGTTCAGGGCCTTCCACATAAACACAGACAACTTCTTACGAATAGCAACATTCCATATCCAGTCCGTCCATTCAACATTATTATTCCTCTCCCGAACAAGACTCCAGGCATTCCTGGATGTAAAGGAACCCTCCGAATTACCCATCCATACGAGTTAATTATTATAAAATAATATACTTATACTATAATATAGATAGACTAATGATAGTTTAGTATATGTAAACATTATAGTATTCTTACCATACATAATCAAGTATAGATATAAGTTAGACATTAGTATTTAAATAAGCCTAGTATAATTAGTTAATAATACATAATACTAATTTACTAAAGTATAATAACATGTAAATAGACACTAGAAAATCTAATTTATAATTGAGTTAGAAATAAGTTAGACATATAATAACAAGTAATTAGACAATATAGTATAAGTCTTGTATAGAAATAAATTAGACACTAGTAAAGAAATAACTAATAAGTCTAGTATAATAAGTTAATAATACATAATACCAAATTACTAAAGTATAATAACATGTAATTAGATATGAAAAATAAGTCTTATAAATAAGTTAGACACTAGTATAATATAATAGCATGTAATACTATAGTATAATAACATGTAATTAGGCACTAAAAATAATATGCAATACTATAATATGATAACATGTAATTAGACACTATAGTCTATGTGTAGTATAAAAATATGTTAAATATTCGTATATAAGTAAATTAGCAGAGAATGATTTAGTTTTAATTTTTAATTTTTCAAAAATTTAATATCTGAAAGCTCACAAAAAAATTCTTTTCTAAATGGCTTAAATATGAAGCTAAAAACAAGCCCAAAGTTGAAAGCCCAAATCCAACTCCGCTCCCAATCGGAGTCGGATTGGAGCCTACACAAGTTAGAGTTGTAGTTTAGATTTGAATTCCGACAAAGTCGGAATCGGAGTCGGATTACTCCAACTAAGTCAGTGCTCAACCCTAGTTTGAAGGCAATTTCTGCTCATCGCAAATTTTGTTAATCAAAATGTAATTTTGATGGGAACCAAGGTGGGTCTAGTCTTACAGATCTTTTGCAACTTCCAAATGAGCAAATTACAAAGTCAAGAGCCAAGAAGATCAAGGAGGCAATGCAAGGATTGATGCAATCCACTTGGGACGAGTTTAGCAAGAGCCCAACATTCAAGATGGGCTTGAAGGATGAAAATCCAGTTTTGATTCATTTGATAAGCTATGGAAGAGGGCAATGACAAGACTTAAAGGCTTTGGGCTCTTAAAGGGTTTCGACTTGTTTAATTCATTTGAATGATTTATTTTATTAGTTTAGAATTATTGGGTTTAATTATGAGAAGGACTTAAGGGGGGTCTATTCAAGGGCATGTTGGAAAATTTATTATTTTGTTGAACTAGGGTTTTTAGAAGTACTGTAGCGAACTAGGGTTTCAAGAGTACTATAGCTGAGTTACTGTAGTATCGTACTGTAGCCGTGACACTATTCACTCAGGGCTATTGATGGAAGTTGGGGCTTTATTTTGGCTAGGATTTTAATTAGGCTTTAGTTTAAATACTGTTTGTTGCCTCATTTTAAGAAGTTTATGAAATTTGATGAATTTATTCATTGTGAGCTGAGTTTTACTCCTCTTGTTCTTAATTGAGCTTTTAAACTTATCAAAGGTAAATTACAACCTTTGTGACATTCCTCCTTGTAATCTGGGTTCTTGAGACGGGTTCATCAACGGGTCTAGATTTTAATATAATCTAGGTTCTTGAAACGAGTTCTCATCGGGTCTAGATTTTTCATCCGTTGACTTGATTTTGGCTTTCTTGGGGAATTTTCAAATTGATTATGGGTTCAAGGAATTTCATTCCCACGGGTTCATATCATTTGATATTCAGAGCAAGGTTTTCAATGAGGTCTAATTCTATCTTTTAATTTCTTGCATCCTTAAATTTAATTCGAGAGCTACATTGTTCTAGGGTTCAAAAAAAAAAAAGAAATGCAGAAACAAAAAGTAGGCTACCGATATTCTTAGGGTTTTGGGTTTGGCTGAAATTTGCATCACCTAGGGTTTCAAAATTCTAGGGTTTAATGCATCTCAATGTTTGTCAATTGCTTGGAGTGTCGTTCCATTGATTCTCTTCTATTTCATTGTTAATTCTTTTGTGTTTGAATTCAATTGCTTGATTTTCACAATTGAGTATTGTTGTTTGTAATTGAATTAGAGAAGAAAAATGAAAAGAAAAGAAAAGAAAGGAAAGGAAAAGAAAAGAAAAGAAAGGAAAAGAAAAGAAAAGAAAAAAATTAAAAAAATAAAATAAAATAGAAGAAGAAAAGAAAAATGTAGCATATTCAAAGGTTGCTACATAGTTACAACAAAGAGAAAGAAAAACATTTGTTGATTAAGTTTTATCATCAAAGGGCTGAGTATATCTTTCTAGTTGGTATCTTGTTTTACAATTACTCTTTCCCTCGTATAAATTTCTTGAGTCTCGTACCTTTTTATTCCTTCCTTGTTTTTTGTTTTTTGGATCTATATTACTAGTTAGAATAATACAAGGTTTTATTGTCTTGATTTAGTTCAACTAGTTCTTAAAGAACTTGAGCGGGAAAACTATTGAGGTAAAAGGTAAGAGATCGTGAGACTATTATCGGGAAAAAAACCAATTAAGAGTGAAACACGAGTGGAGTGCCATTATTTGAGTGTAAACACGTAAGGGAGTGTGTGAGGTTTCCCACTAACATTCTTTTGTGCAGCACTTTACGATATCTCATTAGAGTGGCTCTTCACCAAAGGGGATGGTAGATAACTCATCCTTTGTGTTGCAATCCATGCAACAACAGTTTGAGCAGTTGAACTTGGTGTTGGGTGAAGTGAGGGATAGGATAGATCATCAAGATGCGGTAATTAGAAATCTACAGGACAGGAGAGATAGGAGGCGAATTGAGTCTAGTGTTGAAAATGGGTATGAGAGATAAGAGTATGGTGATTCTCTTGTTACTACGCCTGCACTCAATACACAAATTAATGTGGATGATACATAGCAGCAGAGAGAGAACATTTTTCATACTAGATGCCACATCAACAACAAGGTATGTAGTTTGATTATTGATTTGAGGAGTTGTATTAATTTAGCTAGCACTACTTTAGTTGAGAAATTGAATTTACCTACCTTGAAACACCCTAGACCATACATGTTGCAGTGGTTGAGCGATTGTAGGGAGGTTAGGGTAAATAAGCAAGTGCTAGTTTCTTTTTCAATTGAGAAATATCAGGATATGGTCCTTTGTGATGTAGTGTATATGCCTGCTGATCATATTTTGTTGGAGAAGCCAGGGCAGTATGATAGGAAGGTGATCCATGATGGGTTAAGGAACATGTACAGTTTTGAAAAGGATGGAAAAAAAATCAAACTTGCTCCTTTGACTCCAACACAAGTCCATGGGGACCAATTGAAACTGAAAAGTGAGGCTGCTCAAAAAAGAAAGAGTGAAAATGAGAGTGATCAAAAAAGAAAAAGTGAAAAGGAGATTAAGCTAAAAAGCAAGAGTGTAAGTGAGATTGAACTAAAAAGTAAGAGTGAATGTGAGATTGAGAAAAAAAGAAATAGTGAGACCGAAAAGGAGAGAGAGAGAAAATTGAGAGAGAAAAAAGATGAGGCTGAGGCTGAGACCTCAAGAGAAAGAGAGAATGAGTTTAAAAACAATTGTCAGGTCGAGAGTTCAAAAAAAGATGAAGGAAAAGAGAGTGACAGAAAAAAAGAGAGTTTAAAGCAAAAAGAGAGTGAAAAAAAAAGAGTGTGGAAAGAAAAGGGAGAGTGAAGAAAGTGAGAGAAAAATGAGTTTTTATGTTAAGGCGAGTCTTAATACTAACGAACTTGACGTATCTTTGCCTAGTGTTATTGTCTTTTTGTTGCAGGGATATGAGGTCGTGTTTCCTAGCGGTGTGTTTAGTGGATTGCCATCTATTAGGGAGATAGAGCACTATATTGATTTTGTGCCAGGTGCGACAATTCCTAACCGACCTTTTTTTCAAGAACATGAGTCATTGACACACATGAAGGGACAAGGTAAGTTGTTGACTAGAATGCATGCTAAGTGGGAGGACTGTATTGATACTTTTCCTCATGTATTCAAATATACACAAGGTATGAAAAATTTTGTGGTTGACGCATTAGCAAGAAGGTATGTCCTTATCTTCATTTTAGATGTAAAATTGTTGAGACTTGAATATGATAAGGAATTGTATGCTAATGATGATGACTTTGCTAGTGTGTATGGAACATGTGAGAAAGCATCGTCTGGTAAGTTCTATAAATTAGATTGTTACTTGTTTAGAGAAAATAGATTTTGTATGCCTACTAGTTTTATGCGTAAGTTGCTTGTGTGTGATAGACATGGTGGTTTGTTGGGTAACCTTGGTGTAAGGAAGACTTTTGTTGTGTTGCATGAACGTTTGTGAGAATATCATTTGCCATTCAATGACGTGTTGCATGAACGTTTGTGGAAGTATTATTTGTTATTCATTGATGTTTTACATGAACATTTGTGGGAGTATCATTTGCTATTCAATGACGTGTTGCATGAACGTTTGTGGAAGTATCATTTGTTATTCATTGATGTGTTGTCTAAACGTTTGTGGGAGTATCATTTGCCATTCATTGAAGTGTTGCAGAACGTTTGTGGAAGTATCATTTGTTATTAATTAACGTGTTGCATGAACGTTTGTGTGAGTATTGCTTGCAATTCATTGAGTTTGCATATAATTGGAGTGGTAATTTTGGTGTGAGGAAAGCTTTAGGTGCGTTTCATGAACATTTGGGGGAGTATTGTTTGCCATTCATTGAGTTTACATATAATTGGAGTGTTCATGCTACTACTCAATTTTCACATTTTGAAATTGTTTATAGACTTAATCAATTTACTCTTTTAGATTTAACACTTTTACCTGTTGATGACAGGAGTAGCTTGGATGGACTTTTCCAAATTCTTGAACAAATTAATGAAAATGCATATGATCTTCAAGGTAACTATCATGTTTCTGCTATTTTCAATGTTACTAACCATTTTCCCTTTGATCCAACTGGAGATTCGAGGTGGAATCCTTTTGAGGAAATGGGAAATGATGGGAACCAAGGTGGGCCTAGTCTTAAAGATTCTTTGTAACTTCCAGATGGGCCAATTATAAGGTCAAGAGCCAAGAAGATCAAGGAGGCAATGCAAGGATTGATGCAATCCATTTGGGACGAGTTTAGCAAGAGCCTAACATTCAAGATGGGCTTGAAGGATAAAGATCCAGTTTTGATTCATTTGATAAGCTATGGAAGAGGGCAACGACAAGACTTAAAGGCTTTAGGCTCTTGAAGGGTTTCAACTTGTTTAATTCATTTAAATGACTTATTTTATTAGTTTAGAATTATTGGGTTTAATTATGAGAAAGACTTAAGGGGAGTCTATTCAAGGGCATGTTGGGAAATTTATTATTTTGTTGAACTAGGGTTTTTAGAAGTACTGTAGCGAACTAGGGTTTCAAAAGTACTGTAGCCGAGTTACTGTAGCGACGTACCGTAGCCGTGGCACTATTCACTTAGTGGTATTTTTGGAAGTTGGGGCTTTATTTTGGTTAGGGTTTTTAATTAGGTTTTAGTTTAAATACTCTTTGTTGCCTCATTTTAAGAAGTTTATGAAATTTGATGAATTTATCCATTATGAGTTGAGTGTTACTCCTCTTGTTCTTAATTGAACTTTTGAACTTATCAAAGGTAAATTACAACCTTTGTGGCATTCCTCCTTGTAATCTGGGTTCTTGAGACGGGTTCATCAACGGGTCTAGATTTTAATATAATCTAGGTTTTTGACTTGATTTTGGCTTTCTTGGAGAGTTTTTAAATTGATTGTGGGTTCAAGGGATTTCATTCTCGCGAGTTCATATCAACTTTTTTTTATCACATGATTGTATAAAAAATATAACAAATTTTGATTCTTTTTTTTCCCAACTATATATTAGCATGTTTAAATATTTCATAGTTCATATATTAGCATGTTTAAATATCCTTATTTTGTAACATACTAAGATCGCCGGAAATAATTTTTTTTGGTGGCAAATGATTTTGAGGCGACAAATATGGCTGCAAATAAGTATTTGCAACCATATGTAATCCTAGTTTGTACATTTTTTGCTTCCGGACATATGACTTTTTGCGACAACAAATATTGCTGGAAATGTACATATTATTTGCGACAAAAAATTTATAGTTTCAAGATACTTTTTGTGGTGCTTCTTTCACGGCCACTTTGCGGCAATAAAAAATCAATGAAATAATATCTTGCGGCCAAAGTACCTACTTATTGCAGCTATTTTGGGAGTCGCAAATACCTGTATTTCTTGTAGTGACTTAGCCTTCCTTTCATCTTTACATTTGATCCTAACAACATCTAACCTAATCAAGGCCTAAAATCAATCCTCGACTATATATCTCTTATAAGTATAATCATGTCATTTTTCTTATGTCTTTTCATCAGGAATATCAATAAACCTTTTAAATAATTATTCTCGAGAAAGCAATATGCTAATATAGTCCACTCTTGACCTTTTTTTTTTTCAAAAAAAAAAAAAGAGCAGGAAGTCACATGTCCAATAGTGACCCCTCCAAAATTTATTAATAATGCCCTCACTTATGGTGGATGATTACCGTGGTGATAAGAAAGGACCATGGGAAAACCCATCAGGCCCACAACCAAGAATAACAAATCTAGGACAAACTTATTAGTTGACTATTTAAACAAAAACCATAAAAAACCAGAATAAAAACTAAACTCTTAAAGAAGGAAGGCCTAAGAAATCCAAATGGTGCAAGCCCCGAAGAGTCCATGGCAAAACACAATTATTAGAAAAAGCCAAGTCGACTCGTAAGGCGCCTTCCTTGGCTAACCAATCCGCCACCATATTACCTTCACGGAACACATGTTGAAACCGGCAATGAAGAGAACAAGTCAAACCAATAATATCTTCCCAAAAATCCTCTAGGTACCTCACACCACAACGCTCTCTCAACCACCACGATAACACCACTCTTGACGTGAACTAACTAAATCAGTCGTATTCGCTAACCAACTTGCTCAAGTAGATATACATGCATTGCATGTCCAAACCAACAACACCTTCCTACACTTGATCATGTGAGAAAATTGTAAATTTTTGGAGTTTGTTAATGATCGATGAAAAATATCCATTTTTTGGTGTAAAATATTGTTCTTCATCTTAGATATTATCATCGAAATGAGTCATACATGCTAATGTGACACATTCTAGTTAGTTGCTTTCCATTTAAGTGGTAAATAGAATTTAAAATGTACAACATGCATTGTCATGTGTAAATAGGAATGAAAAATATAATAATACCGACCAATTGATCAGTTATGATTATTAGTTAGTCATGAATCCAAAATAAATCGACAACAAATGGTTAGTCAGATCCGCAATGTGACAATAGATAATGAATAAATAATTTACAGGACTGGCACAGTTCCCACTTACATCAATCAATAAAAATCTAACAGTCATTTGGGTAGGAATTTTTTTTTTCTCCATTTTCTCTTGTCCCTTGGGGTTCCCTTTTGAATCTTGCCCAATCTCACTTATCATTCTCTTCAGTTCCTTTCCTTTTCACTACTAAATTTACTCTTCCGCTTTCTTTCTCTTCTTTCCTTGCTCACAATCACATTCACTAGAATTTTGCCCAATCTTGCTTACATTCGTCCATGCGACACTCTCACTCTGCACGTTGTTCCTACTCTTACTTACATTCCTTTTGTTAATGTTGTGTTTTACACACCTTTAGGTCAAGCTCCGAAAACTCAGGTCTTTAATAATGAGCCTGCAAAAGATGGAGAGAAGTACAACTTGGAGATGGCGACCTAAGGGCTAGGTAACCTTAGATGCCAAAATCAGTAAATATTTTTAGAAATTTGTAAATAAGCGAAGGAGTCTAGGGATTAAAGAGATATTCTCGTACTAAGGATATGCTATTTATACTATATGACTGGGGAACAGACAGTGCCTACTCCCATGAAGTCTACGTTCCTCGCACTGTTCCTTATGTGAGAACCTTTAAATGTGGCACGGCTCTATGACAGCGTCATTAATTTGGCGTGTTGCTCGGGTGGTGGAGTCATTAACGCAGCGTGGTTCTCCGACCTTCTTGTTTCAGTCTGTCTCACCTCTGGTCTATTCATGCCTTCTTTGTCAGTAGATCAATGACTCCCAGTATATCGCACCTGCTGTGCGGGCAGGTACTTGAGGACTAGACACTACTCGAGGGATCCTTAGACCGACAAGTCCATCCTCTACAACACCACTTTTCCTACAGGTTATGTTAGAGGAGCTTTCTCATGGGCCGAGTTAGGGACTATTTACCCTCGGCTGGCTTTTGATCTTGCTTTTCCGTCATCCATAGGCTTTCTGGGCTTAGTGGGGGGAAAAACCCCTTACAGTTACCCCGCTAATTCTCACTGAATGAGTACGGTGAGAATTCTTTCATTATCCGAACATTCCCTACCACTAAGGCTGGGATCCTTATTATGCTGCTCTGAACCCCAAGGAGGCTCTAAATGATTGGCGTTTTTTGCGGAGTTCTTATCTTCCTTGATGGGCTCTCCTTTTCAACTTCTTTTCAAGTTCATTAATGAGGGGGTGTCAGGTGGCTCTTCATGCTTGCGTCGCTTCGTAGACTATATTCTTGGAATTCGAAGTGGCGCGTACTCCCTCTGTTGCCATGGTGTTGTGAAAGTCTAACCGTCACCTTCTCCTTATATAACATGGGAAGGGTATGGTTTCCACCTACTGCGCTGTGATTGTCCTGCTAATTTAGTTATCTTGATTTTCTTCCCTCCTGCCAGTCTTCTTTCCCGCTTTTTATGCTGGCAGTGACGGCCTCCAAAAAATCTGTCCAAACTAATGTTTTCAGTGGGGGCTCCATTGATACTGGGTCATTGTTTAGGGGTAGCGGATGCCACTCAACTACCACCAAATCAACGCTGGCCTCCTTGGCTCTCACTTATCAAGTACTGGAATCTGCCTCATTCAAAGTTCTTGGCCCCAATTAGGGTGCTATCAAAGCAGAGGGTCATTTAACTAGGGTGGCCCTATACCCTTCTATGTTTGCGTGTGGCTTGAGGCCGCCATTCCCTCGCCCCTTTCATGACCTTCTAGACCTCCTAGGTTTGGTTCCTTCCCAACTGCACCCGAATGCATCTAACGGTGTGCTTTGTTGGAATCCTTCCCGAATGATGTGAACCTTACCAGTCGTGAGTTTCTTCTTACCCATAAGGTGCTATGGCAAAAGGGGAATGTGATTAGTTTCAGAGCGATACACGCTCTAGTCACCCTGGAGCCGTGGTATCGCAAGGTGAAAGATTGGTCTCCCAAATTCTTCTTCATGTCTGGCTGCAGATGAGAGTTTCCGGTAGGCCAGGTGAACGGCTGGGAGTTCTCTGAAGACAAAGTTGTGCATCCGTCAACCACTCCTTACGAAGCGCGGTGTATCACGATTGTAAGAGAATGGGTGCAGAACAATCCTGGTAGCATTTTTCCCGAAACCCTCCTTTCGAAGGAAAGTTTAAAAAGCTCTCTACCTCCTCTGGGACACCTTCCTTCCGATGACAGGTCTGTCACCACCCAACCCCAAGTTGCTCTATCTAGAAACCATTCTTTAGACCTCAACCGAACAAGGGAAGAAAACCCGTTGGGAGAGTGCTGGGCTGAGGATAGGTCTCCTCCCGGGGCTTGGGAACCCTTATCACTGGAATCAGCTATATTGGAGGCCAACTGTCCCATTGCTATGGCAATTCTAATGCTGGCGTCGATAGGCGAACTGGCGAGCAATTTTCCCATGGTGCCTTTATCGGTGGTCGTTGTTAAGGAGTCCAGAGGTGGGGTTGCGATGGACATCCTCCTCAAGAGTATTTTCGCTACCACCACTCTTGACGAGGGACAACATTCTTCTTCATGGATCTCACCTCATTCTTCATCTCGTTCGGCTGTCAGTAGTCATTTTCTTGAGGCTGCTAATGAGGGAGTGGCGGTTACTTCTAGCAACAACGTGGAGGTCGAGGATTGTACAGGAGGTAGGTCCCCTCTAGACGTTGCCATCTAAGGGGGTTCGAAGAGTCTGGCTACGGACCCTTTCGTCCAAGCCGCAAACCAAGAGAAGGGGAATTCTTTTCCAAATATCTTAGCCGGCGAAGGCCCGAGGAGTCCAATCATTGACCCACTTGTCCAGGTTGAGTTTCTAGAGGAAGGTGGTTCTGCAGATGTTGCAGTTGGCGAGGGTTTGCACGATGAAGCATCCACCCAGGCCGAGTATCCAACTGGGGTGATTCTCTTCCGGATGTTGCAATTGGCCATAATCCGGGGGGTTTGAGCAGAGATCTGCCTGTTCCCCCTGAAGTCTCTGCAGGATTGCTTGAATTCAAAGGTCTTGCAGAAGCTCTTCCTTCTTTATCCAGTTGGCCATGAAGGGGAGTTGAGAGGAGGCTATTAGTTAGGTTGTTGAATGCTTGTCTGGCTTTTTCTATGACGTTCAATCGTTTCTTTCCCGCCTTCTTCTCCTTCTCTCTTTCTTTATTCCTTTTTTTTTAACCTTTCCTTTTTGTTGCCAGGGTATTGCAGCTTTCATTGTGGATGATCAAGAGGCAGCTGTTCAGGAGAGCTTGGATTATGCTCGCGGCGAAAGGGAGGAGAGGGAACTGCTGAAGTGCGAGCTGGAAAGGGCATGACTTGACTTGGCAGACGAGCACAAAAGAGCAAGGAAACTTGAGCGTCGCCAAAGGAAACACAAGCTTGAGTCACAGGCTGTGGCTGGGTTCAAAGATGCTCGGCCCACCCTGCTGGCATCTGATTTAATCCTTCCGACCCCGCTAGCTGTTAGCCTCTTGTTCGTGCCATTTCCACCTATCTTTCATACTGGCTTCTTTCCTCCACATTTCCCACTGCGCTCTATGCAAGTCTCTAGGTTCTAAAAGTGGCAGCAGACTGTTAGGCTGATCTGTCCTATCAATTATTCGGCGGCCCTTCTTGGCAGATGTTCGTCCTTTACGCAGACTTGGGGGCCCTTGGGCTAGGTATTGGGCCGAGGTCTAGTGGATTTTAAGCAATGGGGAAAATCCCTTACAATTATCCTACCAATTCCTCTCAGACGGGTCCAAGGGGAATTCTCTCTTCATTCCTTAACCCTTCAATTTGCTAGATCTCCCAGCCCTCTTTGCTGTGTACCAAGCGACTGTCCACTTTACACTCAAGTGGCAATCGTGGCGTCAACTACATTTTTGCATTCAATGGTGTCCCTTCGATTTCTGTGTCATGACTTTGTGTTGTGCAACCATTAATTCCACACATCATATCACCAGATATACTTTGCAGCGGTGGAAATAATCGATGGATTCTAGTACTTTGGAGGGGACATGTGGTAATACATGGAGTTATGGCGCCTCGGGAGCTCAAACGTTAACCCCGCCTATATAAGGACCCTCCTCCATGTTGGAAAACTCATTATACTCACTCTGTCTTTTCTCCTTCATTCTGTGACTCTTGCTCCGTTGCTTGAGTTCTTAGTTCCTTTGTCTTTCTTCGCTTTTCTTCCGAAGTTCCTTTGCATTTCCTTCTATTTTTCATGGCTCCAAAGAAATCTTCACACCCTAGTGGGCGACGGGTCCTCTGGTGGTGCTCAGGCCACTGCTGGCCGTGGTGGTTCCACCCTGGACGATTTCGTAGGGTGAAACCACCAATCCTCCGTTGTTGGGGTCCCGGACCCCTTGTTCTCGTTCTTACGCTTTTGTTTATTGTGCCGCACTCGTTCTCACCCTTTTGCTTACAAGGCTCAACTTTAAAGCCATTCTCTATAGTCGGCTGGTGGTTTCGGGAGTCCCCTCGGTGATGGTCATCGCCGTACGACTCAATTAGTTGCCTTATTACATCCCTGTTGTTGTTTCGAGCTAACCTTGGACATTATTGATATGTCGTAATGGTGGAGACCTCTACCCGTTGCTCACATGGAAGAGTAATTCGATCGGGCTTGGTTGTAGTGGTGAATGGCCTTCGTCTGGTAAGCGGTTCTCAACGTAGAAATCAACTCCGAGATGTTTCGATTCTTGGCTGTATCTTCGTCATCATTGGACATTTTCAGCTCATCCTATTTCAAATGGGTCCGAGAACACTGCGATCTTCTAGTCCTTTTAGATTATCCCTGCCCATTTTATGGTCTAGGTCTATGTTCGGACACTGGAACTTGTTGTGACTCGTTCCCTATAGCTCTGCAGCTTTATGATGCAACTTGTTCCTTGTAGTTCAATGGTTTTATGATGTAATTTGTTCCTTATAGTTCTACAGTTTATAATGTAATTTGTTCCTTGTAGTTCTCATTAATCAATAAAATTATTTTTTGTTGATTGTACTTGGCTATATTGTTTCCGCACTCTTCTCGCAACATCTCTTTCTTCTTTCTCTCCTTTTTTTTTTGTTTGTTATGGGCCGGCCTGGGTAGAGCTTGGTTCACCTCGCGACATTTCTTACGATCCACCCCGCCAGAACCCGATCGCAATTAACAACCTTGCCTATTGGTGGCTTTTTGGCTTGCATTCTTTCTGCCTCGTTTGTGGTGCAGGAGCTTTTCCTTGTCAAATTTTTGTTCTTCACGTTGTCATTGGAAGCCCATGGTGGCCATATGCTCATCTCCTCGTCACTAGAATTAGTGTTGCGAACTTGGGCTCCCCGGCCTATGCTGGATGGTACTTGCTAATGATGGCCGTCCTTTGCCGCCGTCGTTTGTGACGATGGTGTCCTCATTCCTTGTTTCCTTGCTTGGGCAATCTGTGGACTTGTCCCACTCTCCGTCAGGGCGAGGTTAGAATGCCTCACGCCAAACTACCTCTTTCACTCCCAAGGAGGTAATTCGGTCAGTGATATAGCTGGTCTGCTCCTTTGCCACAGTGGGGGTCGGGGTAAATATTCAAGCAGCCCCGGGGTTGAACTTGCTCTCCATTGCAGGGGGACAAGGCAACCTTTTAGACCTACCTTTCCCTATGGTATCCCACTAGGAGGTAAATCGTTCGGGCATTTTCTACTGAACCTGCTCCCGCCCGTTGACACTGTAGGAAAGGGTAATTTTGGGTCAGGCTAGCACTAGTCGCATACTCAGTCGTATCAAGGGTCAGGGTAAGTTGTTCAGGTAGCTGAGAAGCTAATCTTGCTCTCTTCTACGAGAGTGATAAGGCAACCATTAGGCCTACCCTTCCCTATGGTACCCCGCAAGGAGGTAAATTGTTTGGACAGTCTGTTACTGAATCCGCTCCCACCCGTTGATGCTTGTGAGGAAGGTAAAAGCTTTTTCCTTTGACTAGCTGATGATTAACCCACACTCCATCGCGGGAAGTATAAGACAACCTTTAGGCCTACCTTTCCCTTTATTACCCTGCAAGGAGGTAATTCGGACCGCGATGTGGCTAATCCTCTCCTTCATTATGATGGAGGTCGAGGTAAATTATTCGGGCCGCCTCAGGGCTGGTCCCGTTCTCCCAAAGGAAGAGGTCGAGCCGCCTGCTCGCCTATCATCCTTCGTGGGGAGGTAATTTGTTTGGGCAGTTTGTTCTGGACCCGCTCCCGCCTGTTAACATTGCAAGAAAGGGTACATTTGGGTTAGGCTGGTACTGATCCCACACTTCATTGCGGCGAAGGTCGGGCTAATTTATTCGGGGAGTCGTGCGGTCGATCCCGCTCTCCCCTGCATAAGGAATAAGACCACATTTGGGCTGACCTTTTCCTATAGTGTCCTGCAAGGAGGTACATTCTTCAGGCCGTTCATGACTGGACCCGCACCTACCTGTTGATGTCAGCAAGGAAGGTAAGTTTTAATTTTCAGGCGCCGAAAGCTGACCTGCACTCCACCACGGGAGGAATAAGGCAACCCTTAGGCCTGCCTTTCCTTATGGTGCCCTTGTTGTTGACTTTGTTGTCATATATTTCGTTAGCCACACCACTTTTTTTGCTAGCACTATATTGGTAATATGAAAGTGTGGAGTATGTTTTGCATTGTCCTTAAAAGTAGCATTTTTATTAAATATAAAGAGTACATGCTGGATAAAGAGGTATTACAAAATTAAGGAAGACGGAATCTCAAGCTGGGGAGGTTGTCATCCATCCTTCATTCTAAAGTCGTGCACTGCCCCTTCCCCCCTCGAGACCGGCAAGGCGAGTTGTAGACGAAGGTCTACCGCGGCTCCTTTGGTGGTGCTCGGCCTACTCTGTCATAGTAATGTCGCCCAAGGCAGGCCCTCCATCCTTCTATTTAGCTCCTGGAAATAGCATTATCTTGCTAAGATCTGCTCTCCTTGGACTTCCCCTACTCCATGGGGAATCAAAAACTTCATTTTGAAATGGTAGGTCGATATGACGGCCCTTAAGCTGCTAGAGATGGGCCTCCCGATAATGGCATTGTATGATGACGGAGTCTTAACTAATAGGAAGTTGACCATGATAGGGGTTGTGCAGGGGCTACTTCCTACGAGGACGGATAGCATGATGGTCCCCATAGGCTGGACAACGCTTCCGGTGAAATCTTTCAAGGGCATAGGGGCGGGCTACAGCCGAGCGACCTTTATGCCCATTCTTGTGAAGGCTCTCTAGAACAGGATGTCCGCATAACTCTTGTTATCAATAAGGATTCTGAGAGTGGTGAAGTTGGCGACAAGCATGGTGACCACTATAGCGCGTCGTCGTGAGGGTACAAGACCCCTTCTTTGTCGACCTTCAAGAATGAGATTGTTAGGGTAGGGTCGCCCTTCCGCTGTTTAGCGGGATGATACTCAGTCGAGTACACCTCGTGGTATGGGGCCTGTTTGGCATGTGCCTTCTTGCCTGAGGAGGTAACACCCCCGCCTACGAATCCTCCAACTACGGTTCAAATTTCCCTAAGAGGGAGCTCCTGCTTCGACGAATGAGGACAACCTGACTGAGGCTCTCTTATTGCCGGTCGCCTTGAGGGGCTGTTTGCCTGCCTGTTCCAGTCGCCTCGGTCCTAACTCCTTTCTCTCGACCTTCCCTTTCTTTCTTGCTCTAGTCTCCAGGTCGGGGAGTGGCATCACTTCTACTGCTCTGCATATTCCCTCATCCCGTGTGAGGAGAAGCAGTCTTTGGTATTGTGTGAGGTGGACCGAAGGTATGTGCAGTAGCAGCTCGCTATCCCCTAGTCATCTTCTTTTTGAATGGGGAATATGGGCCAGTCATATCATGGTTCGGGCCTCTTTGTCAGGACTTCTTCCCACCGCTTTTCTTAGGAGTCCTTCCTCCCTTTTTCGTGGGGCTTGGCTTTGGTTGGGACCTTTGCCCTTTTCTCTACGAGCTCTATTTCCTTCCTTTGAGGCTCCATCAATGCCCGGAGAGTGTCCTCCGTTTTGATGAAATTGTCGGCCTAGTCCATGAACTTGCAATGTCGCGGGAGTCCTTCTGGCCAACTCCGCCATAAATTCAAATCATGGCCAGACCCCTCCCAGGAGCGCCACCAAAGTTATCTTCTCATCTTGGTCGTTAGTAGTCATGCGCTCTTTGTTGAGCCGAGATAGGTATGACTTCAAGCTTTCATCCTCTGTTTCTATGATGAACTGGGTTAGGAATAGTCTGGCCAATTTACCGAAGCTGTCCACCGATTCAAGTGCTAGTAACTCAAACCATACACGTGCCGAGCCTTTCAGAGTCAGCGGAAATGCCCTACAAGCTAATTTCCTGGGGAAGCCATGCAGCATGATGAGAGTTCTGAAAGTTTCCAGGTGCTCAAGGGGGTCCCTTCCTCCATCATATATCTCCATAGTGGGGAATCAAAACTTTAGTGGTAAAGGCACCGCCATTACTTCTTCAGTATATAGTAGACTCGTGCTTGTGAGCAACTGGTCTACCGTTGACGATGTACCTACCTTCCTTACTATCTCCTAGTATTTTCCTTTAAGGCTGCGGAGCTCATCTTGTATATTCTTCTGCTCCTCTTCCTTATTAAATCCCGCTTGCATGTTTCGGGATCCCATGTGCTCAGTGTCACTGGATCCTACCCCACCATCCTACTCCTATTAGGGTTTTCTGAGCTCCTCGCTCTCCTTGCGGAGTGTTTGTACTTCGCTAGTTAGATTTGTTACCCATTCCTCCATAGTCTTCAACCTTACTTCCATAGGGTCTCCTATGTCTCTCCTGAGTTGTTTGGAATAGGTTGTCGCAAACATGAGAAAGACACGAAAGATCTATTATGATCCCACAGACGATGCCACTGTTAACGTCGTGTTTTGGACACCTTTGGGCCAAGCTCTGACAACTCAGTTCTTCGATAATAAGCCTGCACAAGATGGAGATAAGTGCAACTTGGAGAGGGGCGGCCTAGGGGCCGGCTAATCTCCGATGCCAAAGTCAGTAACTATTCTTGAAAGTTTGTGAAGAAGTCTAGAGATTAGAGAGATATTATCGTACCTAGGATTTACTATTTATACTATATGTCTGGGGAGCAGACCATATCTGCTCCCATGAAGTCCATGTTCTACGTACTGTTCTTTGTGTCAGAACCTTTAAATGCGGCGTGACTCTATGACGGTGTCATTAATGTGGCATGTTGCTTAGGTGATGGTATCATTAATGCGGCGTGGTTCTCTGACCTCCTTCTTTTAGTCTATCTCACGTCTGGTCTGTTCATGCCTTCTTTGTCAGTATATCAATGGCTCCCCATATATCACGCCTACCGTGCTGGCTGGTACTTGAGGACTGGACACTACTCGAGGGGTCCTCAGACTGACGAGTCTCATCCCCTGTAGCACCACTCTTCCTGCAGATTGTGTTCAGATGAGATTTCCCATGGCCGGGTTAGGGACTATTTACCCTAGGCTAGGCTTTTGATCTTGCTTTTCCTTCATCCACAAGCTTCTTGGGCTTAGTGGGGAAAAAAATCCCCATACACCTTCCACGTATTCTGTCTTTTCACTTGCTACAAAAAAAAAAAAAAACCTTATAGTCCCCCCTCACCCCTATTTATAAGGGGCGGCTACTATGCCGCCCAACAATGTGTGCCCCTAAGCCAAATGCCACTTTCTTTATTTCTTTTTCTTTATCCTTTTCACATTTTTTAAATATCTTTAAATATTTAAAAAAAAAAAAATACACCAACATTCTAATAGTAACTTCCTTAACTATTAAGTTAAATATATGAGTGGTTAAAATGAGGGGGCAAAATCATGGGACATAGATCGTTTTCCATTTATAACAAGGAAAAATCCTAGATGATCCCATGATTTTGCCCCCTAATCTTACCACTCATGCATTAAATTTTTTTTAATGATTAAGAAAGTAATTATGTATTTTTTCATTTTTTCTTAATGATTAAGGATACTAAATATATTTAAAAGAAAATAAGAAAAAAATCAAAAAGTTTTCAACTAGCAATATGCCACCCTAGGTCTAGTGGAATTTTGGCGCCAAAATCAGTCATCGATCACGTGGTAGTGTGCTGATGGAGCATTGTGCTAGGCCATCCTGTGTAATGATGCTGAGCGAAAATTCTTAGCAACACACCGAACAAGCTTTCTGAGCAATACAGTGAATGCAAATATGAGTGACATTATCTGGGAGATGCATGTTGCTGTTGCAGAGACACACAAGACAATCTTGAATGGTATGCAGACGTCACAAATACTAATTTTGTCCTGTTTGACATAGGATGAGGAAGGGCTGAGCAAAAATTCGAAATTCGACTTTGAATCATTTTTCTCTCCGACTCTGACAAAATGGAGTTGGAGTCAGATTTCTTTTTTAATTTTTCATCAGAGTCGGAGGTGTCGCTGGACTGACTCCGACTTCGATCCGATCTAACTCAAACTCTGACTCTGAATCCAACTACGTATTGTATATATGTTATAAAAATATGTATTTATCTATATATTTATCATATATACTAGTATAATTATATAAATATATAACTAGAACTTATATAGTTAAATTCAATATTATACTAGTATGAGTTAATTATTATAAAATAATATACTTGTATTATAATATAGATAGACTAATGATAGTTTAGTATATGTAAACATTATAGTATCACTACCATATATAATCAAATATAGAAATAAGTTAGACACTAGTATTTAAATAAGCCTAGTATAATAAGTTAATAATACATAATACTAATTTATTAAAGTATAATAACATGTAATTAGACATTAGAAAGTCTAATATATAACTGAGTTAAAAATAAGTTAGACATTAGTATAATAACATGTAATTAGACATTAGAAAGTCTAATATATAATTGAGTTAAAAATAAGTTAGACATTAGCATAATAACATGTAATTAAACATTACAGTATAAGTCTTGTATAGAAATAAATTAGACATTAGTATAGAAATAACTAATAAGTCTAGTATAATAAGTTAATAACACATAATACCAATTTACTAAAGTATAATAACATGTAATTAGACACGACAAATAAGTCTAGTATAGAAATAAGTTATAAATAAGTTGGACACTAGTATAATCTAATAGCATGTAATACTATAATATTATAATATGTAATTAGACACTAAAAATAATATGTAATACTATAGTATGATAATATGTAATTAGACACTATAGTGTATGTGTAGTATAAAAATACGTTAGATATTAGTATAGAAGAAAATTAGCAGTGAATGATTTAGTTTTAATTTTTAATTTTTTAAAAAAAATTGATATTTGAAAGCTCACAAAAAATTCTTTTCCAAAAGGCTAAATTTGAAGCTAAAAAAAGCCCAAAGCTGAAAGCCCAAATCCAACTCCACTTCGAGTCAAAGTTGGATCAGAGCCTACACAAGTCAGAGTCGGAGTCGGATTGAGGGGAATTCGACTCCGACTAAATCAATGCTCAACCCTAAGTTGAGGGCTATTTGTGCTCCTCGCAAATTTTGTTAATCAATATGTACTTTTTTTTTCACATGATTATATAAAAAATATAACACATTTCGAGTCTATTTTTTCCTAACTATATATTAGCATGTTTAAATATTCCTTATAACAACTAGCCTTCCTTTCATCTTTACATTTGATCCAAACAACATCTAACCTGATCAAGGCCTAAAATCAATCCTCGACTATAGATGTATTATAACTATAATCATGTCATTTTTCTGATGGCTTTTAATTAGGAATATGAATAAACCTTTTAAATAATTATCCTCGAAAAAGAAATACATTAATATAGTCCACTGTTGACCTGAACTAAATAAATCAGTCGTATTCGCTAGCCAACTTGCTCAAGTATATATACATGCATTGTGTAAGGGGATTCCCACCCCCCTCCCAGTGGATCTAAGAATGGCAACCAAGGAAACAAGAACTAAAGGTAAAGCCCAAAACAAGTAAAGTC
This sequence comes from Juglans microcarpa x Juglans regia, assembly GCF_004785595.1. NCBI lineage: Eukaryota > Viridiplantae > Streptophyta > Magnoliopsida > Fagales > Juglandaceae > Juglans > Juglans microcarpa x Juglans regia. The sequence goes on from NC_054605.1 coordinate 7,784,563, forward strand.
TCCAATCGGACCCATGGGTAGGCTCCTCTTGACGCAACCTGCATGAGGGAACATGCTTCAGGGGAGGACCCATCGACGTAGAGACCTCTCGAATAGTGTCCAGGTCTTAAGTGGTTGTTCGTATAGTGGGCATAATATGGGGGACACTTGAACCTCTGACAAGAGGGGCATCAACGGACCGCCAAAGATGCTAACAGGGTGAAGAAAATTAGAAAATCGCGTCGCATTATTGACACTATTACCTGAGCTACACACCACATTAATGACGCTGTCATAGAGCCACACCACATTAAAGGACACTCTAACAAATGGAACTGTACAAAGGACACGAACTTCATGGGGCTAACACAATCTGTGCTGCCAAACTTATGGAATAAATAGCAAGTCCTAAGTACAAGAAAACTCTCTGATCCCTAGAATTTTTCATTTATTTACAAACTTCCAAGAGAATTTACTAACTTTGGCATCGGAGACTCCCTGACCCCAAGGCCGCCCTTGCCTAGTTGTCTCATTTCCTATCTTTTGCAGATCTAAGTTCTGAAAATCTGAGTTGCCAGAATCAGACCCAAAAGCGTGTGAAATACGACGTTAATTAACACATTGAATGTGCAAATCAACAACACTTTCCTACACGCTAGGAGGTGAGTTTCTATTGGAATTTTGGTCACTACTGATGTGATTTATGATACGATGAAAAAGTGGGATTCAAATCATGAAAAAGAATGCAATTATATATCAAGCATCTTCAAAGAGTCAAAAGAAAAGAAAACCAGCAATAGGAAGATGTGTTAGTAGTGGATGATAGGACGTATATATTTTATACATATGAACGGTCGCTTTATACAAGTTTTTTTTTTTTTTTTTTTATATATATATATATATATTTATAACTAGTTATTTGCTATAAGAATGATTATTTGTTACCGAAATAGATTTATTCTCGTTGCAAACAATCATTTGCATTACAAATAATTTGTCACAAATAATTATTTTTTTAATATTTTAATTCAGAGCATCGATCGAAACAATAAGTCCTTAATTTTGGACCGTAGATCATAGGGTTATTCTAACTAATTCTGAATCATGTTTGTGTTCTGTTGAGAGTTAGTTTTTCCATTTTTTCTTTTTTTCTTTCTTCACTATATCTATTTTTTCTTGGACATATATGCACCCATGCATGATCATGTTCTCGAGCTGTCACTGGCTTTTTACGTGAGTTTCATGAGTTTAACAACAAGTACTTTTACAAAGTGGTGGGAAATAGTAACCTTTTATTCTTGTTTAAAAATAAAAAAGTATTGATCTATAGATCATAATTAACAAATCCCAAATGAGTCTTTACAACTTTTTTAAAAAATAAAAATAAAATTTCCATGTCTTTAATGATTTTTTTCTTAATCTGGACATATACAGACAAATGTACCTTTGTTCTTTTTATTTTTTTCCTAAGCGACTTGGATTGATTGCATAATGTTCTTTTTCCTATTAAATACAGTTTTTTTTTTTTTTTCTTATCTCTTCTGGAAAGTAAAAATAGATTAATTAGGGAACACTGTGCATAGCACATCAAAACTCAAGTTGGGAAAGATACCAAACCATAAGTAATTAACTAATGCTCACCAACTAAGAAAGGAAAAAAACACTTATTTACAAATTGGTTTATTAAAATACCAAATATATATATATATATATATTATGACATGTAAGCCTAATATATCAGCTAGTATGAAAAGGTATTTATATTTTGACTATATTTTAATAATTGTAATGAGTCTGATGATAAATTGTGTTTATATGTCAATTTATAAATAGAATGACTCTTTTTAACTAAATAAAAAACAGTATTTTGGGTGCGGGGGAGGATCTAAGGTGGCTTCCCAAATTTGGCATGACTATAGTAGCACCTTACCCGTTGTAAACTGGATAGGATGGGCCTAGATGGCAATAAGCTGCCGACGTTCCATTTTTAGTGGCGACTTTTTCTCGCCGCAAATAAACTTCTTGAAATATTTTTTTTTAATTCTGGCTTATTAGCTTTTACGACAAGGCTTATTAGCTTTTACGACAACGTTATGAACTTTTGCTGCAATAATAACCCATCGCAAAAGCTAATAAAATTAGAACCTTTCCCCTTATTACTTTCTTCCACGTCCCCCCGCGGGGGCGTGGCGCCGCCTGCAAGCAATACTCTCATCTCTCCCTCTATCCCTGCAACTGCGAGCTTCTCCCTCCCGCTGCGCCACCGCGAATGGCTCCCCTTGCCGTTGAGCCACCGTGGGTCTTTTCCCCTCAGCCCCTCACCCTCTTGCTGACTCTCTCTCTCAGATCCCAATAGATCCGTGCACCTCTGCCGTCTTTAGCCATAGCCATCGCCACCAATAGTCGCCTACGGCTTCGCCAGTCACCAACCGTCACTCCACCCCAGCTCTTGCATCTCTCTCCCTCGCACACTCTCTCTTACGGGTCTCCACCGCACACCACCCAGATTTGCCACGCCGCTGCCACTGTGAGCCACCCATGAGCATGTCGACGAGCCTGCCACCAAGAGCCATCTCGGCCACCTCTCTCAGCCCCCTCTCTTCTCTCAAATCCAAGCCCCACCTCGTTTACCCCCATGATTTTCTCATTACAGTGGCCTGACCCACTGTCGTGAGCCACCATCGCCGCCTCCAGCCATGATGCAACACCACCACAAGCAACCCATGGACGTAGCGGCACCTCCCAAATGCCTTTTTCATTGCGCGTATTCTCTAGCGCCTAGCCAACTTGCTCAAGTGTATATACATGCCTTGGATGTCCAAACCAGCAACACTTTCCTACACTTGATGTGAGGCAATTGTAAATTTTTGGAGCACATGAATCAATCTAGACTGTTAATGATCGATGAAAAATATCCATTTTTTGGTGTAAAATATTGTTCTTCATCTTAGATATTATCATCGAAATGAGTCATATATACCTGCTAATGTGACACATTCTAGTTAGCTGCTTTCCATTTAAGTGGTAAATATAATTTAAAATGTAGAACATGCATTGTCATGTGTAAATAGGAATTATAAAATCTGGAATGAAAAATATAATAATACCGACCAATTCAGTTATGATTATTGATGTTATAACGAGTCCATTTTGCATGGCTTAAGAAAAGGATTAACTAGATTGGCTCAAGCGAAATTTGCTGGGAACCATTAATAATGTCCCATGTGGTAGATAGTTCCAGAGCAAACATATATTTGCACATATGCCTGCCTTTACATGCACGCTAGGAAGCGAGTTTCTATTTGAATTTTGGTCGCTACTGATGTGATTTATAATATAATGAAAAAGTGGGATTCAAATCATCATGAAAAAGAATGCAATTATTATATCAAGCATCTTCAAAGAGTCAAAAGAAAAGAAAACCACGACTAGGAAGATGTGTTAGTGGATGATAGGACGTTTACATTATATATATCATGCATGAACAGTACGGTCGCTTTATACAAGAAATTTTTTTATTTATAACTAGTTGTATGTTGTAAAAATGATTATTTGTTACCAATGAATATTTATGCATTAGCATTAAAAATATTTCTTCACAAATAATTATGTTTTTAACATTTTAATTCAGAGCATCATTCGAAAGGATAAGCCCTTAATTCTGGACCGTAGATCATATGGTTGTTCTAGCTAATTTTGAATCGTGTTTATGTTCTGTTGAGTGTTACTTTTTTTCTTTTTTCTTTTTTTCTTTTCTCACTATATCTGCGGAGAGGCGACTGTGAGCCTTTCCGCCCCGTTGCGCCATTGCGAAGTACAGCTCTCCTTGCAGTCAAGCCACCGTAGGTCTTTTCCCCTTATCCCCTCACCCTCTCGCCAATGCGCTCTCTCTCTCTCTCTCTCTCTCAGATCCTAGCCGATCCGTACACCTTCGTCGTCTCCAACCATGGCTATCGCCACCTTTAGCCGCTTATAGCTCAGCCAGTCACCAACCGTTACTCTACTCTAGCTCCCAGATCTCTCTCCCTCACACGCTCTCTCTCGCAGGCCTCCACTGCAAACCGCTTAGATCTGCCACGCTGCTGTCACCATGAGCCACCCATGAGCATGTCAACGAGCCTACCGCCAAGAGTCATCTCGGCCACCTCTCTCAGCTCCCTTTCCTCTCTCAGATCCAAGCCCCACCAATTTTCCCCTCACGATTTTCTCATTACAATGGCCTTCCCCACCGCCGTGAGCCACCATCGTTGCCTACAGCCATAATGCGCCACCACCACAAGCAACCCATGGACGCAGCGGCACCTCCCACATTCCTCCTTTGCTGCGCGTATTTGCTAGCACCTAGCCAACTTGCTCAAGGATATATACATGCATTGTCATGTGTAAATAGGAATGATAAAATATGGAATGAAAAATATAATAATACCGACCAATTCAGTTATGATTATTGATGTTATAACGTCGAGTCGATTTTGCATGGCTTAAGAAAAGGATAAACTAGATTGGCTCAAGCGAAATTTGCAGGGAACCTTTAATAATGTCCCATGTGGTAGACAGTTCCAGATCACACATATATTTGCATATATGCCTGCCTTTACATGCACGCTAGGAAGTCATGAGGTTCTATTGGAATTTTGGTCACTACTGATGTGATTTATAATATAATATTGAAAAAGTGGGATTCAAATCATGAAAAAGATTGCAATTATATACCAAGCATCTTCAAAGAGTCAAAAGAAAAGAAAACCAGCACTGAGAAGATGTGGTAGTGGATGATAGGACGTATATATTATATATATGAACGGTCGCTTAATTTATACAAGAATTTTTAATTTTTTTTATAAATGGTTATTTGTTATAAGAATAATTATTTGTTAAGGGAATACACTAATTCTAATTGCAAACGAAACGATCATTCGCATTACAAATAACTCATTACAAATAATTATTTTTTTAATATTTTAATTAAATGCATCATTTGAAATGATAAGCCTTTAATTCTAGACCGTAGATCATATGATTGTTCTAGTTAAATCTGAATCATCTTTATGTTTTGTTGAGAGTTATACCTTTTCCCTTTCACTTTTCTATCTTTCTTTTCTCACTGTATCTATTTTTTTCTCGGACATATACGCACCCATGCATGATGTTCTCGAGCTGTCACTTTTTTTTAAGCGAGTTTCATGAGTTTAACAACAAGTACTTTTACAAGGTGGTGGGAAATAGTAACTTTTTTGTTTAAAAATAAAAAATTATTGATCTATAAAAATCCCAAATGAGTCTTTACAATTTTTTTAATAATAAAAATAAATTTTCCATTCTTTAATGATTTTTTTCTTAATTCGGACATATACAGAAAAATGTATCTTTCTTTTGTTTTTTTTTTTTTTTTTTCTAAGCACGTGACTTGGATTGATTGCATATTGTTTTTTCTTTGTTGTTACTTTTCGTATTAAATACAGTTTTTTTATTTGTCTTTTCTGGAAATTAAAAATAGATTAATTAGGGAACACTGTGCATAGCACATCAATTTGATCAATAGATGGGTCGAACATGAGCCAGCGCAAGCCTGGGTTATTTTGGGTGAGAAGCCCAGAGCGGTGATTGTGATATTGGACAACAATCGACAGGTGGGCCTGGCTTAATGATTGAGTTTAATCATTTCTAGCAATCAATCTATACCATTTGCCCACAATCAAAATCCAGCACTATTACTGTTTGAGAATCTCAAACTGATTGGACAATATTTTGAGCATTTTTCTTCAAATCCCAAAGCCCAAAGGATAGTGCAACTAAAGAGGGAATGGGTAATGGGATATATAGTCTTTATTTATTGAAAAAATACATTTTTTTTTAATTATTATTATTATTTTTTATCATTTCTTGATATGAAATAAAATTTAGAGATAATCGGCCACTCAGCCCATAATAAGAAATCCCACCAAAATATTTGAGAATAATCCAAGAGAGACCTCTTCTAGCTATGTAGTAAAGAAAAAAATTGAAGTAAACAAGAATATTGCAGGTTTAATGGTTAATTATCTTAATCAGGTTAATTAATATCTTATCTTTGAATTGATTTTATTTTCCATTTTCTTCCTATATAGTAGATCTGCCATTTTTATTGCAGCCATACACTCAATAGAATAGCTAGCTAGCTAGTTCTCAAAGTCTAGGGGGGATCGATGGATGTTAATTTACATGTAAGAGTCATTGGAGCAGAGGCTGTGATCACTAACTCTAAAAAGTATGAATATAATGAGATTCAAGAAGACCAATCAAATTGGATTGCCAGAGAGCTTCAGTACTTTTATAAATTCAGCTTGCAATAAATATTATATTAGAAGCATAAACTAGGTCAAAAAATCCCACTCGAGAGAGCATGCATGTGATATTATATATTGCTAGGTTTAGATCCCAATATATATATAATACAGAACTTTGAAGCTTGATTTGGGATTAAACCTAAAACCATATATATATATATATATATATATATATATATATATATATGTATGTATGTATGATTGATTAAGACCGTGCATTATTCTATCTGTTGTTATAGGTTGATTCATTAAAGGCCAGTACTTGTGGCTATAAAGTAGGCAAGATGATATATTGTCTCCTCGTATGTGTCATGCTTGGCAAGTTTGAACACAAGATTTGGAAGAGCCAATCACATAATTAATTATAGTGTCAGAGAGATACTTGTGGCTAATTTGATATTTTGGAAACAAACTTTTGGGCCAAATTGATCAGAAAGTCAACCAATTATATGCAGGCACTATATATATACGTGTGTGTGTACTGTAGGGTTAAATGAATCTTTAAAATATACTGATCCACGTAGAAACTTTCTCAACCACTCAACTTATAAATATATATTACAGTTTCTGTATTTTTTTTTTAATTTCTTCTTTTCTTCCTTCGCTTTCTTCCTCCCTCTTTCTCTTCCCTTCTTTTTTCTTAGCAGATGGCCTGTTCTCTACGAGATTGGAGACCCCCACCATTCTAAACAAATTTCAATTACTATTCTTCTTTCTTCTTTTTCAAGCTTTGGTGTTAAGTTGTTAACCATACACACTAAATCAACATCCTACAAATAAAAGTAAGAATTATGGGAAGAATAAATAAGAATGTAGAATGTCCAGCTCGAGCACCCACACTTCATGGAGGTCCCCCTTTCCACTCGTGACAATCTATATCTCAAAGGGAAAAACACAGACTTGTGACTACTGGGAAAATTTTGCATTGATCGCTTCCTGGTAAAATTAGAAAACGATGAAGTTAATTGCTTTGATTACTTTTCTTTCTAGCTTCTACCTAGTCAAAATTTTGCCTCACTATTTGGCTTCTGGGAAAAATACAAGAGAACAAAATCTATGTAAGAGAAAAAGCAGAGAGAGTAGTCGTTGGCTTATAAGGCAATTGAGGAGGCACCCACAAAGGAAGCTGAACAGCCACACCCATCTTTTGCTCCCATGGCGTAATGACTCAAACTTAGAGAGAGAGAGAGAGAGAGAGAAAGAGAGAGAGTTGCTTGAGATAAAATTTGTATATGAATAACAGGCTAGTGTATGAAGAAGGAAAAAAATAACTTATCCAACAGATAGATCTATTAAAAAATCTTAGATAAAAATCAAAGAACCAACCATAAAATAATTGATCCTAGAAAAAAAAAACAAGAAAAAAAGAGAAAGAGACACGAGAAAGAAGAAACCGAATAAGAAAGAAAAGTTTACCGGGAAGAGAAAGAGAGAGAGAGAGAAAGGTAGTTTTGTTGTTTTGTTTGTAGTTTTGTTTCTAACTTTTTTCTTGGTTTTCGTCTATAGCATAGCGATGATCTAATTTACTGCCTTTTGGCCACTTACGATGCATACACGTCGTCTTAGGTACAAGTCTTCTTTTCGATACATTGGGGTAGGGGGTTGAACCCATGATCTCTATTTTCTTCGACTAGTGGAAGAAAATTAACAAAAAGAACGGCTCGTGAGATCCACCCACTATTACGCTATGAAAGGCTTTCTGCCACCACTTGCAGAACAAGAGGGTTGAATACACTTGGGCCTTTCATATCAGATTGACATCTTTACTCTCCTATTGAGCGTGGCCCCCATGCACAAGTACAACCACTGAAGGTCGTTTGTTAGCGATCTGAACCATCTGTTGCATCCTATCTTCTTATATTCTCGCTTCTAACAATCATGAATTATGAGTAAGAGGAAGTGAAACTCTTCTTCCGTCAATCCAAACTATTAAGACTTTTAAGCCGTGCTATGATAGTTCGAAATGGACCATATCAAAATCACTAATGACAGCTCCTCCTTGTAAGAAATGGGCGTGGATCAAGTTATTGGGCTCATATCTCCATTTTATTTTATTTTCTTATATTGTACTAGCTGGAATGGAGCATTTATTACTGCCTCCCTTATATATGTATATATTATATAATATGATTTGCTTAGGACAAAAAACACCAGTACTATAAACCAATAGATATTACAGCCTGATCTTCATCTAGCTTTGGAAGTTTAATAGCAGAGATCAGATGATTACCTAGCTAGTATATGTACAAAATTAATGTTCATGTTGCCTTTTAATGAGTTTACGGCAGAAGCTAAAAACAAGCACACTAAGTATTCGAAGAAAAGTCTCAATGGAGGCAAAGCTCTTTCATTCGTATTTCTTGTATATCTCATTAACGCTTTTACATTGCATTTCCAATCCATATTTATACAAGTATACCAAGGAGAACAATCTGATCACAATTTGATCAAACGGTGTACAATTACTTAGTTGGTTATATGAGAATTTTCTAGATATGAGACAGGTGTCATATCCTCATTTATGCTTCGAAGATTCCTTCTGAAATCTGTTAGGATATTAGAGTGCTGCTCATGCTCATGGGAGCAATTTGTTGCAGTGGCTACTTCATGAGAATTAGGTGCCTTAATAGCCCCCGCAGGTCAAGTGGAACTGGAGAGATGGTGAGGCTTGATCGAAGAAAATTGAAACGCATAGTATAGAAAGGCTTCGTAAAAATATCAGCAAGTTGATCCTTGCTTGAAATAAAGGATACTTTAAGTGCTTTGGCAGAAACCCATTCTCAAACAAAGTGGTAGTCAAGTTCGACATGCTTTGTTCAAGAATGAAGAATTGGATACATGGACATGTAGGTTGCATTGAGATTATTACACCATAGAGTCGGAGGATTGGACAAGAAAATTCCCAGCTCATCAAGTAGCCATAGTAACTCACAGGAAGTGTTCGTGACCACTTTTTACTCAGCTCCGGTGGATGACCTAGCAATCATAGGTTGTTTCTTAGAACACCAAGATACCAAGTGAGAACCAAAATACACACAAAATCCACCAGTGGACTTGCGATTGTCAGGGCAGCCGGCCCAATCAGCATTCGAAAATGTAGAAAGATTAAAAGAAGATGAGGCAGAAAAATGTAAACCAAAATGAGAGGTAAGACGTAAATAATGAAGAATTCTTTTAACATCTCGCTAATGAGGAATTCTAGGACAATGCCTGTATTGGCAAACCTTATTTATAGCAAATGAAATATATGGTCTTGTGAAAGAAAGGTATTGCAAACTGCCTACAATGCTGTGATAAAGCTGAGAATCCTCAAGAGAGGATCCTTCTAAGGTTGTGAGTTTGGATGTAGTGGTCATGGGGGTGGAGACTGACCTGGAATTATGCATGTTTGTACATTTGAGCAAGTTAGTGATATATTTAGTCTGGGACAAAAATAAACCTTGAGTATTTTGAAGGACCTCTATATTTAAAAAGTAATGCAAAGAGCCTAAATCCTTAACTGAAAATGATGCTCTCAGAGAGGCAAGAATTTGATAAATAAGCAGATTACTAGAACCAGTCATTATTATGTCATCCACGTAAATTAACATAAAAACAGAATCAATGGAATTTCGAAATATAAACAATGAAGGGTTAGATTTTGAAGCATGGAAACCAACAGACAACAATTTGTTACTCAATTTTGAGAACCAAGCCCTGGATAGACTTACTTAGCTTGCAAACGTGAGAGGGAAAATCTGGATTTGTGAACCCCGACAGCTGATGCATGAAATCATCCTCCTCCAAGTCACCATGCAAGAAAGTGTTCTGAACGTCTAACTGGTGCAACTGCCAGGATGAGGAAACAACGATGGATAGGAGAAGTCGAATGGTTACCGGCTTCACAACCGAATTGTAGGTCTCTGTAAAATCAATCCCGACATGCTAATGGAACCCTTTAGCAACCAGGCACGCCTTTCATCGTTCGATGGTTTCGTTGGCATGCCGTTTAGTTTTAAGGACCCACTTAGACCTGAGAATATTGAGATTGGAGGAATAAGGGACCAAATCCCAAGTCTGGTTAAGGATAAGGGCATCGAATTCAAAGGCCATGGCAGAAAGCCATTCAGGGTACTTGTTAGCTTCAGTGAAGGGTGAGGGTTCTTCTGGTATCAAGAAAGGGGATGAGACAGTAAGGTGAATAGAGTGTTTGGACTTTGGCTAGGGTATGGTCCCATTGGTTCAATGAAGGGGATGATGGACTTGATTGCGAGACCTTGTGAGCATGGGATGAATGGAAGAAGACGAGGGTTGTTGAGAAGGGTTGGGGAAAGAAACAGGTTGCGGCGCAGAGGGAGGGGAACTTGGGGACAATGACCAACTTGGAGAGGAAGGAGATGGGCTTAGAGTTAGAGCAGGTGATGACTGGGCCGAGGTAGGCATTGGAGAGAGATGAGAAGACTTAGGAGGTAATGTGTTAGTGAGCTGAGGAAGCGGGTTGGGCCGAGTAATGGCTGGAGGGCCATAATAGGTAGATGAAGGTGAAATTAGAGGAATTGGATTGATTTGAAGAGAGGGTTCAGGTATAGAAAATGAGTCCAGTGAAGCCGAATGGTTAGTGGCTTCACAACCAAATTGTAGGTCTCCGTAAAATCAATCCCAGCCTGCTGATGGAACCCCTTAGCAACTAGGCACGCCTTTCATCTTTCGATGGTTCCGTCGGCATGCCGTTCAGTTTTAAGGACCCACTTAGACTCAAGAATATTGAGATTGGAGGAATAAGGGACCAAATCCCAGGTCTAGTTAAGGATAAGGGCATCGAATTCAGAGGCCATGGTAGAGCGCCATTCAGGGTACTTGTTAGCTTCGTTGAAGGATGAGGGTTCTTCTGGTATCGGGGAAGGGGATGAGACAGTAAGGTGAATAGAGGGTTTGGACTTTGGCTAGGGTATGGTGCCATTGGTTCAATGAAGGGGATGATGGACTTGATTGCGAGACCTTGTGAGAATGGGATGAATGGAAGAAGACGAGGGTTGCTGAGAAGGGTTCGGGAAAGAAATAGGTTGCAACGCAGAGGGAAGGGAACTCGGAGACGATGACCTAGCTGGAGAGGAAGGGGATGGGCTTACAGTTAGAGTAGGTGATGACTGGGTCGAGGTAGGCATTAGGGAGAGATGTGAAGACTTAGGAGGTAATGTGTTAGTGAGCTGAGCAAGTGGGTTGGGCCGAGTAATGGCTGGAGGGCCAGAATAGGTAGATGAAAGTGAAATTAGAGGAATTGGGTTGATGGGAAGAGAGGGTCCAAGTATAGAAAATGAGTTTGTGTGTAGGCTAACAGTAAAGGGGAAGACAGATTCGTTAAATTGGACACCTCGTGAGGTATAGATTTTGCCCATGGGAATATGAAGACATAGATACCCGTTGTGATATGGGCTGTAGCCCATGAGAACACAAGGTTTGGACCTAAGATCAAGTTTGTGACAGATAAATGGGTGCAAGTTGGGCCAACATTGACACCTAAAAATCTGTAAAAACTGATAATCTGGTAAACAAAGAAAAAGGAGTTGAGAAGGAGATTTATTATTGAGGATGGGAGTAGGCATACGATTTATGAAAAAAAGTTGTTAAAATAGCGTCAATCTAGTATTTTTGTGGAATGGAGGCATGGGCCATGAGAGAAAGCCCAATCTCCGCAATGTGACGATGTCGTCGTTCTACACTGTCATTTTGGGCATGAGAATATGGACACGTCAGAAGGTGCACAATTACATTTGATTGAAAAAATTTGTTTAAAGGCCTAAACTCTCCACCCCAGTCGGTTTGTACCGATGCAATATTGGATTAGAAAAAATTACGAACATAATTCAGAAAAGCTAAAAAATGTTGGAACACATTAGACTTAGATTGAAGTGGAAATAGCCATATATATTTGGAATAGTCATATACTACAGATAAGTAAAATCGAGAACCATTAGAAGAGGGCACAAGAGCCGGTCCCCAAACATCAAGAAACACAAGTTGAAATGGTTTGAGTTAGTGAGAGGGGGTGGGGGGCGAGGCAAAGTGTGAGATTTAGTTACGGGACAAGTGGAACATTGTGATATGCAAGCACTATTGTTAACAGGAAGCTGAAACTTTTTAATAGTAAAAGAAGTGGTGTGGGGACTTGGACGTCCAGGGCGGAGTGCAAGTCATGAGAGGAGGTCCGTTCACCAAGCATGGCCTATGGAGTTGTAGGAGCAGATGTGGTTGGGGTGGAAACGCCAATAGATAGCTCGTATAGGCCATTCCTAACGTGGCCCTGAAGAAGTGGAGCCCGAATGCGCAAATCCTTCACAAAAAATAAAAAAAAATAAAAAATAAAAATTAGAGTGAAACTAAAAAAACACTGAATTTTCAAGGCAAGATTGACGAATAGAAATTAAATTTCAAGTAATTAATAGGACATGAAGAAATTTATGGAGTAAGAAATTGCCAGAAAGGGACTGTAATTGAGTAGAACCAATATTTTGGATTGGAAGGGTGCTGCCATCGCTGATGCTAACTTAGTCAGAGCCATGGTACGACGCTACATCCAGAGTGAATTGGCAAAGTCTGATGTAAAGTGGTTCGTTGTTGTGGTATCAGGGAACCATATACTTGAAGAAGGAGCTAAGGAGGGCACCAAGCTGTGGTGGGCAGCAATAGAAGGAGGAGCAAGTGCTTGATATGCATGGTTGAATATATAGTAGCAGGTAAGTGCAGAGTGTCCAGGTCATTGATAGACTTGACACACTAGTCCAGGAGTGGATCGATTAGAAAATTGAGGAGGATGACCTCCACGAAAATCACCATGGCCTATGCCTCGGCCGCGAAAATAAGGTCCCCACCCAAGGCTTGAGGTTGAACTGGAATTAGGCTACCGAACAGTAGAGTTTAACTGCAAGAGAAGTCCCCAAAAGTAGAGTATTAGTCTAATGTGTAATACATGACTCATCATTCAAGAGGTAGCTAAAAACTTGAGGAGTAGAAAGGGGTCAGGGTGTGTTGTTAAAGAGGTGACAAGAGATTTATAATCACTGCCAAGACCCACTAGTAAGTAAATGACAAACTAAGATGTTGAAAGTGGTTGGCCTGCAGCGCCCAAGGTTGCTGCAAGAGACGTGGCCTTTTTAAAGTAGATAGTGATAGAGTCGGAGCCTTTTTTTAGGGTGGCTAATTGAAATTACGTCTGCATGATATGTGCAGAGATTTGAGCTGAAAACATGGTCTGAAGGGTGTGTCAAACCTCTTGAGAGGTAGAATAGTTCAAAACTTGAGCAAGAATGGTGTTAGACAGAGAGGCATTGATGGTAGAAATTATTAATTGATCTTGCAAAACCCAGTTATTGTAATATGGATTCGGCAAGTTGTCAACAACCAGGGGGGGGATTCGTGCCATTGACGAAAGCAAAGAGACGGTGACCTTTCAAAAAGGGGACCATTTGGGCCTTCCATAACAAATAATTCTCATGTGTAAGTTTAATAGTGATGAAATAGGAGGATAAAGTGATGATGATAGGGTTGACGGTGGGGGAAGGGGAAGAGTGGGAGATGTCGGAGGACTCTGTGTTGGCCATAAAAAATGTATGGATGTGAGTCCTTGGGTAGCTCCGATACCATGATGAGTTTATGGCAAAAACTAAAAACAAGCACACTAAGTATTCCAAGAAAAGTCTCAATGGAGGCAAAGCTCTTTCATTCTTATTTCTTGTATATCTCATTCATGCTTTTACATTGCATTTCCAATCCATATTTATACAAGTATACCAAGGAGAACAATCTGATTAAAATTTGATCATACGATGTACAATTACTCAGTTGGTTATATAAGAATCTTATAGATATGAGACAGGTGTCATATCCTCATGTGTGCTTGGAAAATTCCTGTTGAAATCTGTTAGGATATTCGAGTGCTGCTCACGCTCATGGGAGCAATCTGTTGCAGTGGCTGCTGCATGAGAATTAGGTGCCTTAATACCTTTGAACCCCATAAACGAAAAACAATTAATCAGATCAAAGATCAAGAACAAATGCAACATCATCAATCGCTTTCGTGTTATTTAATATGTGCAATATATATACCGTTTAAATAAATAATTAAACTATCAATAAATTGTAAGAGTTTTATTTGAACTCTGTGTCCCACACACCCATCTTGATAGAGTTTAGAATAGCTCAAAACTTATCAGTTAATAGATGAGTTATAATGAGATAAGAAAAACTTCTAAGATATAATATTAACTCTATATCTCTAATCACAGTCAAGCACAAAGTCTTAGATTTCTTGATGGCTAGAATTCTATAAATAATACTGAAGGACTAAGAGTTCTCACCTACAACACCATTGTGCCTCTAACCATCAGGAGATAATTGTAAGGCTAAGTTGCTAGGGTGATCCTTCTCCTATAGTTAGATCAAATTCTTCATCAAACAGATGGAGAAAGATACATCTTTTAACTGTTGTTATTTTTATTATTGTGGATCATAGAAAATCAAATATCCAATTATTAATGTTCATGTTAAAATATTTAACATGTGGTATCAGAGTTTAGGTTATAGATTTTTTATGATCTCGATAAAATATACCGTGAATCTGTGCTTTTGTGTATTGTAATTATATTATGTTGAGAAAGATTGAAAATATTACTTTTTGACCTAACGAAATATTTTATGATTTTTTTGTAAAATGTCGAGCTTTGCCTTTACGAAAGGATATGCAGTGATACACTGACAACCATTAATGTATTTCAATTTTGGTGTACCTATTTCTCCTATCACCATAATTTGCATCTGCCTTTGATTGGGTGTATTTCATATATTGTATAATGTTTATGCTGCTGCGTGTTGAGGAGTTGAAAAATCAATTGTTGTATTGTGTATAATGATGGATGAGAAAGTTGAGAAGCCATGAGTCGCTGAGTGCTTCGGGTTTTTGAAGTTTTTTTCTTATTTATCCCTTGTTGTATTGTATCTGTGCTGGGTAATGGGTTGAGGAACCACCGTGTATCTATGTTGGTGGAGCCGCTGTGTTTAGGGGTGAATTCAGCCTGGTCAGTCCGGCCCAATTATTTTATTATTATTATTATTATTATTATTATTATTATTATTATTATTATTTTAAAAATAAGATAATAAAAAAATTATTGAAAATACTAAATTAAAATTAAGTGAATTATTAATGTAAATTATGTAACTAATTTAATAAAAAAATATTTTATATGGTCAATGATAATAAATTAGATAAAAATTACATTATAAATTATACAATTATTATATAAATAATATATATATTTTAATTCGGTTCGGTCTGGTCTTGGTCGGGGTGGGAAACCCCTAAACAGGGACTGGACCAAATTTACTTCGGTCCTCTATTTCTTGGACCAGGACCGAACCTGACCAACTTTGATCCAATCCGATCGGGACCAAACCGGTCAGTTTTTCCGGTCTGGACCGACCGACTTTCACCCCTAGCTGTGTTGGTCGGTGAATGGTGGTTGGCGGCTCAACATGTAAAGAGCGGCATAAAGTGTGGCATAGAGGGGCGGCGTAGAGGGCTGTATATTCCCAAATCGGCGCTGCCCCTGCCCGATTGTGAAACCCGTCGTGGAAAAGGGCTATCAGCATTGGGCTAGGAATCTCCTCACTTGCTGCGGTGCACGGCGGTGTTCTTGTAAGAAGAAGAAAAAAAAAAGGAAACCATGAGTGGAGGTGGACATCGGCAGCAGGAGGAGACTGGGGACACCTTGTCGTCTTCTCCTCATCGGCGATGTCCACAGTTGCGCTGAATCGAAGGGAGTTTGCTTTCTCCCAATTCTATGTACACAGCGCTGCAATTGTTGATTCAAGAAGAAGATTAGGGTTTCTTCTAACTTCTGAAGGACCTAGGCTTGGGCCTTGCCCCAGCTCGAAGAGAATTAAAAAAAAAAAAATCCAGAATCGAAATTGGGCCTTTAGGCCCTATACAGTAGGCCCGAACTAGGTTCTTTGTTAACCAAAGGCCTCATTAATAAACTGGGTTTTGGCCCGGGTTACTGGACCGGTCTAGTCCAGATCAAGACTGACTAGATTAACTTATAATATTATTTATATATTAAAAAAATCTGAAATTTTATTTTTCTTTTATATGCATGTTATTCTTGTTAAATACATGTATTAGATTTTATTAAATTTTCTATACATGCTATTATTGGTATACACATATATTAAAATTTTATGTCCATGTTGTTGTTATTAAATACATGTATGAATTGATTATATTGGCTCTTAGTATTATGCCATGTATATTTGTTTATCCAATATAGGGCAAATGATTTACATCAAAATCTATGAAAAGATTGGTGACAAATCATTAAACCCCATAGTAAGGTGGATATGATGGAGTGAACACTTCGTGTGTCAAGATTTACTCCCAAAGGAGGGTCTTGATGACACTACTAGCTCATCTATCAAAAGTAAGGTTGGAGGGAACACTTTGTATGTTAGATTTTACTCCCAAAGGAGAATTCTGATGATACAACTAGCTCATCCATATAATTTAATATTGGTGAGAATATTTTGTGTATCAAGATCTACTCCCAAATGAGGGTCATGTTGATAATACTACTAGTTCATTCATAAGTTTTTAAATTCTGATTATTGTTTATAAGTGTCTAACTCAAAGCATTACACGACAAAGGTTTATTGTAGTAAGTGTACCTACATCACTATACTCATAGACTTCATCTGCTCCGGTTTTGAATGGCTCTAATCTTTCTGAGTAGGTTGAGCGAGTCAGGTTCACCTTAGGAGTCATTGACCTGGACTTATCACGTACAAGTCCAAAACCACCACCCATCACTAAGAGTAGTAACAGAGATAAGAGAGAGTCATCTAAACAATAAGAGAGATCAAACAGGCTGAGTCTAATGTACATGAAAATGACCATAGTCGAAAATATAAAAAATTCACTCCCTAGTACTAAGGATGCCCAAGTTTTTTTGAAAAATATTGAATAGAGGTTTCTATCTACAGATAAATCTTTAGCAAGAACATATATGGCTAGACTTGCCACCATGAAATATGATGGTGCTAAAGGAATGCAAGAGCATATCCTTGAAATGACAAATATTGCTGCCAGATTACAAACCCTGGGAATGAAAATAGATTAGTCATTCATTGTTCAATTTATTCTGAACTCATTGCCACCTCAGTATGGTCCATTCCAAATGCATTATAATTATATTAAAGATAAATTGAACGTGAATGAGTTGGAAAGCGAGACTGAAACAACAAAGACATTACTCTGCTAATTTTGTGTCTAAAGAAGCTGGAAAGAAAAAGCATCATTATGGCGAAATGAAACAAACTGGACCACTGAAAGGAAAACAGCCTGGAAAAGTTAATCAGGTTCAACATAACAGTAGCAAATGCTACTATTGTGTGAAGCATGGACACATGAAAGCTTAGTGTCCGAAATGTAAGGCTTGGTTTGAAAAGAAGGGCAAGCCACTTACTTTTATATGTTTTGAATCAAACCTTGTAAATAATCCCACTAACTCTTGGTGGCAAGATTTGAGTACTAATGTTCATGTTTGCATAATCATGCAGGGATACCTTACAAGCCAAACACCAACACCAGTGAGCCATTTATTTTTATGGGAAATGAGAATAAGGCTGAAGTTTTGGCCATAAGAACTTTTCGTTTAGTTTTGAGTACTGGTCATTATTTAAACCTTCATAACACAGTATATGTGCATTCTATGAGGCGTAATTTGATTTCCTTATCCAGACTAGATATTGATGGTTGTTCTTTTTTGTTCCATAATGGTAGTTTCAATTTGTTTAGAAATAATTTATCTATTGGTTTTGGGTTTCTTTCCGATGGCCTTTATCGACTTTGCCTCGATAATACATGTATTAAAAATACCTATACCCAGCACCATGAAACATGTATTGGAACTAAAAGAAACATGATGAATAAAAATTCTTAAGATTTCCGGCATAAAAGATTGAGGCACATCTCCAAAGAAATGTTACAGAGATTAGTAAAAGAAGAGATTTTTCCGCATCTTGATTTTACTAATCTTGAAGTGTGTTTAGATTGCATTAAAGGAAAGCAAACTAAACATACTAAGAAGGCTCCACAAGAAGTAAGGAGCTTCTTGAAATAATTCACATAGATATATGTAGATCATTCTCCACTGAATGTTTTGGTGGAGAAAAGTATTTTATCACCTTTATAGATGATTTTTCACAATTTGGATATATCTATTTGCTACAAAAGAAATCTCAACCTGTTTTAGTACTTGAGGTATTTCTCATGGAGGAAGAAAGGCAGTTAGATAGAAAGGTGAAAATCATCAGGTCAGATCGAGGTAAAGAATACTATGGAAAGTATGACGAACCAGGCCATAACCCTGGCCGATTTGCCAAACTTTTTGAACAACATGGCATTGTTGCATAGTACATAATGTCAGGGATGCCACAACAAAACGATGTTGCTAAAAGGCGTAATCGGAATTTATTAGATATCGTCAGAAGTATGGTAAGCAATTCTACCTTACCCAAATCATTGTGGGGTGAAGCCATTAAGACGGTAATGTATATCTTAAATCACGTTCCTAGTAAGTCAGTTCCAAAAACTCCTTTTGAGCTATGGACTAGTAGGACACCAAGTTTAAGGCACATGCATGTTTGGGGTTGCCCAGCAGAAACGAGACTTTACAATCCCCATGAAAGAAAATTGGATCCTAGAACAGTAAGCAAGTACTTTATTGGGTACCCAGAGAAATCCAAAGGGTATAGGTTTTACTGCCCTAATCACAGTTCGAGAATTAAGGAAACAGGAAATGCCAAATTCATTGAACTTGGCGAGATCAGTGGGAGAATTGAACCCAGAGATGTGATCATTGAGGAAGTACGGGTAGATGTCCTTAAACCTACATCCTCAGAAAAGATAATGGTTCATCTAATTGATCATCACAATGATACATTGGAACAAGTAAATGGTCAGCCATCTCAAAATGATAGTACCACTGATGAACCAAGTTCAGAATCACCAGAACAGGTTGTCTTATGCAGATCTCAGAGAGGCCGAAGACCTGCTATTTCAGCAGACTATGTGGTGTATCTCTAGGAATTTGAATTTGATATTAGAACAAGTAAAGATTCACTAACGTTTTCACAAGCCATAGAGGGATGTGATTCTAGTAAATGGATCGATGCCATGAAAGAAGAGTTGAAATCCATTAATCAGAATCAAGTCTGGGATCTCGTTGAGTTGCCTAAAAAGAGTAAAAGAGTCAGGTGTAAATGGGTCTTTAAGACCAAACACGACTCAAAAGGTAATGTTGAATAATATAAGGTCAGACTTGTTGCCAAGGGTTTCACTCAGAAGAAGGCATTGATTACGAAGAAACAATTTCTCCAGTATCTAAAAAGGACTCCTAGGATCATTATGGCATTGATGGCTCATTATGATTTAGAGTTACACCAGATGGATGTGAAAACAACATTTTTAAATGGAAGTTTGAATGAAGAGGTCTACATGGAGCAGCTAGAAGGCTACTCAAAAAAGGGCAAAGATCACCTAATATGTAGGCTTAAGAAATCGATAGATTTGCTTAAGCAAGCTTCCCGACAATGGTACTTAAAGTTCAATGATACCATTACTATCTTTGGAATTAAAGAAAACATCATTGATCGATATATATACCTGAAGGTTAGTGGGTGTAAGTTCATAATTTCAATCATATATGTTGATGATATCTTGTTAGCTAGTAGTGATTTTGGCTTACTTTATGAAACTAAGGGTTTTCTCTCCAAGAACTTTGAAATGAAAGATATGGGTGAGGCATCCTTTGGGATTGGAATTGAAATCCTTGGGGATCGAAAGCAAATACTGATGGGATTGTCTCAGAAAAGTTACATAGAAAGATTTCTTGAAAATTTTGGCATGAAAAGTTGTTCATCGTTGGACACTCCAATATCAAAAGGTGATAAGTTTAGCCTATCACAATGTCTGAATGTGAGTGTAAAAAGATGGCAAAAATCTCTTATGCTTCTATTGTGGGGAGTTTGATATATGCACAGATTTGCATAAGGCCAAACATTAGTTTTTGCAGTCGGCATGCTTGGGCACTACCAAAGTAACCCGGGGATGTTTCATTAGAAAGCCGTAAAGAGGGCATTGCAATACCTGCAAGGAACTAAGGATTACTAGCTTACCTTAAGAAGAATTGACAGTTTAGAGGTAACTGGATACTCAGACTTTGATTTTGCTAGTTGCTTTGATAGCAAGAAATCCACTTCAGGTTATGTTTTCCTGTTGGCTGGTGGAGCGATCTCATGGAGAAGTATGAAGCAAACAATTACTGCTTCATCTACAATGGAGGCTGAGTTTGTGACGTGATTTGAGGCCACAGTGGATGGCTTATGACTGAGGAACTTTATCTCAGGACTTGGAGTTGTCGACTTTATAGCCAGTCCGTTAAGAATTTATTGTGATAATTCCTCTGCAGTATTTTTCTCCAAAAACGATACGTATTCTAAAGGTGCTAAGCACATGAAGCTCAAATACCTAAGCATTAAAGAGGAAGTACAGAAACAAACACTGTCCATAAAACATTTTAGTACTATGCTTATGAGAGCAGAACCATTGACAAAGAGTCTAGAAGCGAAGCAGTTTAAAGAACATGTTGATATAATAGGTCTTATAATATGAACATGTTAATGAACTCGCAGATGTTTTTTAATTCTATTTGGACACTTAATGATATCTATTCTGGTTGTTTTGTTTCTATTTTCTTGTCTTTCCACTTTATATGACAATTAAATGGTGTGGATAAATGATGATAAGAAAATGTCTACAATAGGCATGAATTGGAACACAAAGTATTACAATATTAGACTTAATTATCTCATTAAAGATTGTGTTAAATTAAGTTACTGGTGTTATGGTACACATAAGAGAATTTGTAGGTTATATAACAGAGGACCACCATCACTCGCATTAGTAGCTGGTTTGACATTGATATTTCGGAACTCATGAAATGTATTTATTTGAGCTATGAAAAGTTTTAGGAAATGAATTTGCACAATATGGTTAATTTCCCGTAATAAACCCATGAACGGAAAATATTATTTTATGGGCGTATGAGCCAATTAGTGGGAGAATGTACGAGTTTTGTTTAAACTATGTGTCCCACACACTCATCTTGATAGAGTTTGTAATAGTTCAAAACTTATTAGTTAATAGATGAGTTATAATGAGATAAAAAAAATTCTTAAGAGATAAGATTAACTTTAAATCTCTAATTACAGTCAAACACAAAGTCTTAGATTTATTGATGGCCAGAAGTCTATAAATAGTACTAAGAGGTTAAAGATTCTCACCTACAACATCATTATGCTTCTAACCATCGGGAGACACTTGTGAAATTACGTTGCTAGGGTGATCCTTCTCTCATAATCAAATCAAATTTTTTATCAAATAAATGAAAAAATGTACGTCTTTTAACTGTTGTTATTTTTATTATTATAGATCATAAAAAATAAAAGATCTAATTATTAATTTTAATATTCAAATATTTAACATAAACAGCTAGCTAGTAGTTGGGAGGATTAGTTTCCATAGAAAACAGTGATCAGGACAAATTAAAAAGAAAAAACAAATGATCGTCAGACTCCACAGATGCATGCGTTGTACTTGCATGATACCTAGAAACTTGTTGCGCGCTTTTCTTGGTCCAAATTTGAACAGTTGGATCAGCAACCGATGCATAGCTAGTGTTCGAAACACAATGTAATATTGATCATTGATATTACAAACACATGAACAAAACCAATAAAGTTTTCGTCCCATCCATTTGTTCGTATTTGTAAGAACGTGGGGCTCCACGATGGGTTTCCGACAGCGGTTCTTTTTTTTTTTTTTTTAACCTAGTGATTAATGAAATATTTTTTTAATGATGTTGTAATTTTTTTTTAATATTTAAAAATATTAAAAAAATTCATGAAAATAAAGAAAAAGAAAAAACAGAAATTGCACTGTCGAGATCTGTGTGGCTGTAGAGCCACTCTTGTAAGAAATAACATTATTTTGTTTCCTCGATGCATGCATGGAATGACGTGAAGTCGATGCTGATTCTTAAATCCTACACGTGCAGTACTGTTTTCTCAACTATTCCCAGTTCCAAGCTCGATCCTCAATCTCAACAAAAATACATGTATTTTCTAATTAATTAGTGACTGGGGTTTAAGATTTAGTTGACTGTATATACTATCCCATACGGTAGATCATGATATGATCTTTGATCATGCTCTCTCGAATCATATAGCACAAATTGGTATGCTTGCATAAAGTTGCAAATCATCGAGTTTGGAACAAATTACTAATGTTACATATCACACTCTCATCTTGCTATATATATAATATATGATACTTTCATCATCTTTAATGCCGCTTTATCATATATAGTGGGACGATAAAAGTCGGATGATTAGAGTATAATTATATGCATAATTTTACATCTTCATTACGTTTGTCTAACTATTTTGCTAAATAAGGGAGAGATCTAAGCGTAACGGATATATATGCGTCCCTATAATTATTTTGTATAGAAATCATCACACGTACATTCATGACATGATTACACTATTATTACAGTATGAGTTATAGATGATAATATAATCAAACAGACGGGTCTTTGTCGGTTGAACATGTATATAATATATATATATATATATACACACACACACACACACAAGTAATTAAATATGTGATTAATTGGCTAATTAATTAGGATACGCATTACTAAATCACACATGCATGCATGCCTTTATTGAGCAAATATCCTTATAATAACAATATTGTACGTACGTGGTCGGTGTTGATCATCAATGATCAGTTTATAAACTTCTTGTTGTTTAATTAAATAATGCATGAAATAACTAAACAAGAATAATATAATTTGTTTAATTATATAATATATTAATTAAGTCGATCTAGAGTACAGAGCATGCATGAGCTAGCTGATCAGAAGATCACTGTATATCTTTCTTGGAGTACTCTCAAAAGTTAATACAATTTATACTCTTTCCAATTAGCTCGATCCTTCTGGATAATAAAAAAAAAAAAAAAAATACAGAGCCAACTTGATTTGCATGAATATATATATATATATGTATATATATATATATATTTATTCATAGGGTTTCCTCGTGAATTTGAGCACAGTCCTCGCTGTCCATAGGATCAAGCTGCTCATGTGTCCCGAGATGCACGCTGTAGCTGCACAAGCAGTAGTACTTCTACTCCATCATCAGTGACTGTGGATAAACTCCCCAGCATGCATGCTTTTTTGAACATCGATTGATCAGATCAGATATAATATATATAGAGCTAGAATCATATCATTAATGTCTGTTTCTGACATTTAATTATATTTGAAGCTGTTTTGTTTGTGCCTCAGACGCACGACTGGCTTATGAATTTCATGTCATGCTTGTTTGTGCTAAGATGATCAAGTTTGGCCGAGTCATGATCATCATGTGAAAGTATCTCTGGAATTAAATTACTTCATCACGAGTTTCTGATCTCCAGAGATGGCTAGCTAGTTAGCTACTTGAATATACCAAAAAATAAAGGAGAAATTAATACTTTTGAGTTTACAATAGTTATTTTT
Organism: Juglans microcarpa x Juglans regia; assembly: GCF_004785595.1. Lineage (NCBI taxonomy): Eukaryota > Viridiplantae > Streptophyta > Magnoliopsida > Fagales > Juglandaceae > Juglans > Juglans microcarpa x Juglans regia. The sequence continues at coordinate 7,808,531 of NC_054605.1, forward strand.
TCTCATCAAGTGAAGATGTTTTTTTAAGTTAGGATTCGATCTCTTATATATGATCGTGGAGTCAAAGATTCGTGCATGGGATAAAGATTCTTCAACGTTTTACAATCTGCACAGGAAAAAAAAATATATAACTGTAACAGGTCGTAACCGGGAATGTTCAGATCATGAACAAGCTGGGATTCTTCTACCTTTGACCATTTGTAAGAAAGAAAAAAAGAAAAAAGAAAATGCAGTATTGAGGTATATAGGCTAGGGACCACTTACTACAAGAAAAATTACAATTTGTGACGGATTATATGGGACAAAAATGATTATTCAAATGGCCATTATATAATATATATATATATATATATTATACTGATGAAATTCCGCGCGAGTACTCTTCCGGATATTGAATGGCCACATGAATTTCAGCACTTAAATAGAGAAATTAATCACCATGTTGTTCACCAAGATCATGTCTGTGGAAATTAAAACAAAAATATCACAATAATTTTATTTAAAGGTATAGAAGATTATATATATATATATATATATTTGTGGTCATTGATTGCCTATTATAGTTAATTATCTATATATATGGCTGATTAATTAAGAAGAACATAGGATTCCAAATCGGGTGTGCTCTTAGCCATATAATTAGATGTGAAGATCAAAACAATGAAAATAATTTGGATACTATTAATTTTTAACTAAAAGGCTGAGTAAGGATTCAAAAAATAACGTGCATACACATTGACAGGTCGATCGATCCACATATACAGAAGATAATAATAATTAAGAATCATGTTCTAATCATATTACAGATATATATATAGAGAGAGAGAGAACAAGTACTCTAGCTTGTCAGATGAAGTACTAGTCATGAAATTTAGCAAAAACCATCTGCCAGCCATGCATGCATGTTATTGCAAATTAAATAATATTTAACATTCAACAGTCTAATTACTATATGCTTAGAGTTTTATTATGTACAAGTAAGTTTACGTATCAATCTGTATATTAATGTTGTTGCCTTCATATTCTAAATTCAAATTAGTACTGTTTTCAATAAAATTTACTTTCTGACCAATCATATTGAATGGATGCGCGTATTAGTAGTGCACAAAATCGCTTACAATTAGATTTTTCCATATGCTAATACGTACTAGTAAGAGGGGCCAAATCAATTGAGAAATCCTAATATGCATATTATTACCCTGCTTGTGATTGTAAATTCCCTAATTGTTGCGTTTGGACAGAATAATTTGGATTTCAAATCAAACGTATTACAAAACCCAAGATATGGAAAAATTTAAAGTACTCTTGTTTAGTCTTGATGAAAATGCAAATCTAAATCTTAATATATTTATGAGATCCAAATACATGCACCACTATGAGCTTTCCCTTTTTAGGAAACTCCTATCGGATAGTATATAATAAGTGTAAATTTCATAGTTTTGAATTTCATTTTGTTCCTGTCAGAGTATCTGATTTTTTCTGTTTTTGTGTGTATGTATCTAGTATACTACACATCCTTATTCCGTTTCATTCTAAAGTCATGTTTGTTTCGATCAATTTCGGCCATTTAGGCCGGAATACGCATTCCGGATTCCCTTCTAGATTGTTTAATGGCATATTTGTAACTTTTTTTTTGAGTTTGATTAACATTTTTGTAAATTTTAAATTTAGATGACATTCATGTAATTTTAAAATTTAAAAGGCATTTATATAATTTCAATTTTTTTGCAACTTTAAATTTGTCCCCTCATTCTCTTTATTAATTTTAAATATCTTCATTTTTTTATAATTTCTCAACTCTTTTATTTTTTTTCTTTTTCTTATTTATGTGTCTCAACTCAAATTTGACCGAAATCACAAATCATTTCGGTCAAATTTGTTATCTCTACCCTTTTTTATCTTTCCAATATATATTCATTTTATAAATCTCTGCTTATTCTATGTGTGTGTGTAAGTGTGTATCATATATGTATCTGTGTATGACTATATATATAATTTTAAAATGGTACACCAGAATGCACCGAGACCAAAATATTTCATTACAGTGCTTAAAATGAAATGAATACTTGAATGGAATTTAAAATATTGATAAATTCAACCATAAAGTAAAATGTAAATTATATTCCCCTACTTACTATTGTACGTAGAATAATTCTATTTCAAATTCATTTATGAAAGGCGGCAGACCCTTGTTTTTGCTTAATTTGTTCTAAATTCGTATCAAGTCCTCTTTTACCCACCGTTGAAACTGATCTCTCTCTCTCTCTCTCTCTCTCTCTCTCTCTCTCTCTGTTTTTGATTTTTGTCTCATGGGCATCCACCATTGATGCTTAACTAGATCGAAGTAAATAACTTATATATATATATAAATAACTTATATATATATATATATATAGCCACCATAATATCAATTACTCAAAAACTTCTCCAAAGTAGTGATAGGGGTGTAATTGTGTTAATCATTTCAAACGAATAGTAGAGAACGTTCGAGTAATATTTGGTGACCAACTCTTGTTCGCTTAAATTTTATTCGAACACGAGTCAAACTTGAGCATTGCATAAAGTTAGACTTCATATTTATGAAGAAAACACTTGCTTGAGCAAATTCGAGTTTATTCATAAGCTGTTTCATTTAATTTCTTAAAGTTGATTATACATATATATATATATATATATATACACACACATTATATATTTTATAATTATCTACAAATTTTAATTTTTTTACTAATATATATCTTTATAAAGTTTCTATATATACCCATATCAATAATTATTATTTATAATAATTCAAGTAATCTTTTAATGCTCAGTAGTTGGAAATTGATTTTCTTTAACTTACTTAAATATTAAAAACATTATCATTAGAAAATATGGAGATAATACTATAAAAAATAAAAAATATGAAAGTATTCTAGTTTAAATGAGTTGAACCAGATTTTATAGAAAATATATCGTTTAATAATCAATTATAATCTTTTGTACACGAACGGCGTACCTATTCAGTAGAACCAAATTTAGAACCAATCTAAAATGATCATTGAGTAGTGTTATTTATTTGGATAATGACAGGGTGATGGGAACCAATGTGGCTCTAGTCTTAAAAGTCATTTGCAAGTTCCAAATGGGTTAATTACAAGATCAAGAGCCTAAAAGATCAAGAAAGCAATGCAATGATTGGTCAATCCACTTGGAATAAAGTTAGCAAGAGTCCAACACTCAAGATGAGCTTGAAAGAAGGAGAACCAATTTTAATCCACTTGATACAAGCTGTGGAAGATATGACTAAGTTATTGTTTGGGCCTATTGTTATTGAAGGCTTTCAATTTATTTAAATCATTTAAAGGATTTATTTTATTAGTTATAGGAATTAATATAGAATAATCGGGCTTGAGGATGTTTGGCCCACATATGTTTTATATTGTTGAACTAGGGTTTCAAGAGTTACTATAGCCGCATTACTGTAGCTGCGTTACTGTTTATCCAGGGACATTTTGGGTAAAAAGGGCCTTGTTTTGGCCTAGGGTTAATTGGGGTTTAAGTATTTAAATACTTTGTAGCCGTTCAACACAAGCTCTTTTTAGACAATATTGAATTTTCATTATGAGTTGAATTTACTACTCTTGTTCTTAATTGAACTTTAAACTTATCAAAAGTAAATCACAACCTTTGTAGCGTTCCTCCTCGTAATCTGGGTTCTTGAGATAGGTTATGCAACAGGTCTAGATTTTATATAATTTAGATTCTTAGAACGAGTTCTCAACGAGTCTAGATTCTCCATCCATTGAATTGATTTTTGATTTTCTTGGGTGAGTTTTCAAATTGATTGTAAATTTTAGGGATTCTATTTCCACGAGTTCATATCATTTTGTATCAGAGCCAGGTTTCCAATCAGGTCTGATTCTATCTTTTAATTCTTGCATTACTTATTAAAAAAAAATGCAGAAATTTCCTTCATCCTAAGGCTGCCAAATTTCTCATTGTTTTCTAGGATTGCCTTATTCTTTTATTAGGGTTACCTTGTTCTTCGATTAGGGTTGCCAAAAAAAACAGAAGTGTAAAAGTTTCCTTCATCCTAGGGCTGCTAAATTTCTCATTGTTTCCTTATTCTTTGATTAGGGTTGCAAAAAAAAATAAATAAATAAAAACTTATTCTAGGGTTTTGAGTTATTGTTAGAGTTTTGTCAATTGCTTATTTTTTTGATTGAGATCAAATTAGTTGGTGAAATGAAAAGAAAAGGAAAAAAATCATAAAAAAAAAATAGAAATATGAATTTTTTTTTCTTGAGCCTTATCATCAAATGTTTCATTCATATAATTTCTTTGATTCTAGTGTCATTGTATTCCTTCTGTGTTTCTCTTGTTCTTATTTCTTGGTCCTAATTACTAATTGGGATAAAACAAGGTTACATTGTCTTAATTAAGTTCAATTAGTTCTTAAAGAACTTGAGTGGGAAAACTCTCGAGTTAAATGGCAAGAGAATGTGAGACTATTATCGGGAAAAAGATCAATTAAGAGTGAAACACGAGTGAAGTGCTATAATTCTAGTGTAAACACGTAAGAGAGTGTGTGGGGTTTTTCACTAACATTCTTTTTGTGCAGCACATTACGATATCTTATAGGAGTGACTCATCACCGAAGGGGATGAAAGATAACTCATCATTTATGTTGCAAGCCATGTAACAGTTTGAGCAGTTGAACTTGGTGTTAGGTGAAGTGAGGAATAGGATGGATCATCAAGAAGAGGTAATTAGAAATCTACAAAGCATGAGAGATAGGAGGCGACGTGAGCTTAGAGTTGAAAATGAGTATGAGAATAAAGGAGATGGTGCGGATGAGGAAGACCTAACATCTAAAGTTGGGTCGGGTAGACATAGAAGAGTTAGGAGTAAAAGAAGACTTGAGGGGAACCTAGGGGATCGGGATGGTGTAGATAAAGATCTTGGGAGCATCAAAATGAAAATACCATTTTTCCAATGTAGAATTGACCCTGAAATTTATCTAGAGTGGGAGAAAAAAATAGAGTTGGTGCTTGGTTATCATAATTACTCTAAGGAGAAGAAAGTGAAGTGGGCGGTAATTGAGTTCACTAATTATGCTATTATTTGGTGAGATCAGATAGTTATTAATAGGAGAATGAATTATGAAGGGCCTGTAGAGACATGGGGAGAGTTGAAAGCTCTCATGAGGCGGAGATTTGTACCTAGCCACTACTATAGGGACCTTTACCAAAAGCTCTAAAATCTTACACAACGGTTTAAGAGTATGGAGGATTACCATAAGGAGATAGAGGTGGCGATGATTCGGGCTAATGTAGAGGAGGATCAGGAGGCCACCATGGCTAGATTTTTGAGTGATTCGAATAGGGAAACAACCAATGTAGTTAAATTATAGCATTATGTGGAGATAGAGGACATGGTGTACATGGATATGAAGGTGGAGAGGTAGTTAAAGAGAAAAAGGACAGCAAGGTACACTTCAGTTTCTGGCACTACATAGAAATCAAAGTGGGATATGAATGATCCATTTGAAGCAAAGAGAAAGACCGAACCACTTAAGAGAAAAGATGAGGGAACTAGCAACAAACACAAGGTAGAATCTCAACCTTCAAGGAATAGAGATATTAAATGCTTTAAGTGTTTGGGTTCAAGGCACATCGCTTCTCAATGTCCAAATAAGCGAGTAATGATTATGCGAGACAATGGATAGGTGATGACTGAGAGTGAGGATGATAGTGATGAGATATTCATGTTGGTTGATGCTAGTGATGATGATGGAGTGGAATACCATGACATGTGAGTCTCTTGTTGTCAGGCGTGCTCTCAATACACACATTACAGTGGATGATGCAAAGCAACAGAGAGAGAACATTTTCCATATTAGATGCCACGTCAACAGCAAGGTATGTAGTATGATTATTGATGGGGGAGTTGTACTAATGTGGCTAGCACTACTTTGGTTGAGAAATTGAATTTACCAACCTTAAAACACTCTAGACTATACAAATTGCAGTAGTTAAATGATTGTGGGGAGGTTAGGGTGGATAGACAAGTGTTAGTTACTTTTTCAATTGGGAAGTATCAGGATGAGGTGTTTTGTAATGTTGTGCCTATGCATGCTAGTCATATTTTGTTGGGGAGACAATGACAGTATGATAGGAGGGTGACACATGATGGGTTCAAGAACATGTACAACTTTGAAAAGGAGGGTAAAACAATCAAGTTTGCTCCTTTAAATCCAAGACAGGTCCATGAGAACCAACTGAAACGGAAAAGTGAGGTTGCTAAAAAAAAAAGAGTGAAAATGAGAGTGATCAAAAAAGAAAGAGTGAAAATGAGCGTGAAAAAAAAGAAAGATGAAAAAGAGAGTGAGCAAAAAAAAAAAGAGAGAGAGAGAGAGTGAGAGTGAAAATGAGCAAAAAAGAAAAAGTGAAAAAGAAGAAGAGTCTGCAGAGAAAAAAGAAAAGACAAAAGTGAGTTTCTATGCAAGAGAGAGTGAGGTTAAGAGGGCCTTCTTAGCACATCGCCCTATAATTTTTCTTGTCTATAAATAGTCTTATCTTAATCTTGATGAAACTAATTAGTCTCTTCCTAGTTTAGCTGTTTTTTTATTGTATGAGTTTGAGAACGTATTCCTAGAGGAGATGACAAATGAGTTGCCAACCATTAGAGGCATTGAGCATCAGATTGATTTTGTGCTCAGAGTTGTTATTTCAAACCGACTAGCCTATAATAGTGATCCAGAAGAGACAAATGAACTTCAGAGGCAAGTTGAGGATTTGATGAGTAAGAGGTACATAAGGGAGAGCATGCGCCCATGTGCAATACCAATGCTACTAGTGCCAAAGAAGGATGGGATGTGGATGATGTGTGTTGATTGAGGGACGGTCAATAATATCATGGTAAAGTATCATCATCTTATTTCTAAATTAGATGATATGCTTGATGAATTGCTGGCTCATGTATTTTTAGTAACATTGATCTTAAAAGTGGGTACCGTCTAATTAGAATGAAAGAGGGTGATGAATGAAAAACTGATTTTAAGACTAAGTATGAGCTTTATGAATAGTTGGTTATGCCATTCACTTTCATAAGATTAATGAACCTTGTCCTACATGCGTTCATAGGCAAGTTTGTGATTGTATATTTGATGATATCCTAGTATACAATAAGGACTTAAATTAACATATTGAGCATTTGAGATATGTGTTTGATGTGAAAAGTTGTATGCTAATTTTAAGAAATGTACCTTTTGCATTCACGAAGTTGTTTTTCTTGGATATGTTGTTAGTACAAAAGGTATTGAGGTGGATGAAGAGAAAGTTAAGGCCATCAAGGAGTGGCCAACGCCAAAAAGCATCACTGAGATAAGAAGTTTTCATGGCTTAGCTAGCTTTTATCGGTGTTTTCTAAGAGACTTTAGCACCATTGCTACACCACTCATTGAGGTGATTAAAAAGAATGTTGGATTTCATTGGGGGCTAATCAAGAGAATGCTTTTGCTACTATTAAAGAAAGGTTGTGCTCTGCATCTGTGTTAGCATTACCTGATTTTAACAAAACTTTTGAGATTGAATGTGATGCCTCAGAAATAGGGATTGAAGCCGTTTTGATATAGGATAGGCGGCCTATAGCCTTCTTTAATGAGAAACTAAGTGGGGCATCCCTGAAATATCATACTTATGACAAAGAGCTTTATGCTCTTATTTGTGTATTAGAGACTTGGCAGCACTACCTGTGACCTAGGGAATTTGTGATCCACAGTGATCATAAATCATTGAAGCATCTCAAGGGTCAGGGTAAGTTGAATAAAAGGCATGCTAGATGGATGGAATACATTGAGATATTTCCATATGTCATCCGTTACAAGCATGGTAAGAAGAACATTGTTGTTGATGCTCTATCCCGGAGGTATGTACTTCTTACTTCTATAAGTGCTAAAATGCTTGGGTTTGAATATGTGAAAGACATGTATGCCGATGACACTGGCTTTTCTTATGTGTATATGACATGTAATAAGTCGGCATTTGGTAAATTTTATAAGCATGATGGTTATTTGCTTAAAGAAAGAAAATTTTGTGTGCCAAGTTGTTCTATAAGTGAGTTATTGGTGCGTGAGGCATATGGTGGGAGATTAATATGACATTTTGGTGTTAAGAAAACTTTAGACATTTTGCATGAACATTTCTTTTGGCCTAAGATGGAGAGAAATGTAAATTGCATTTGTGGCAGGTGCATTGCATGTAGAAATGCCAAATTTAAGGTTTTGCCACATAGGTTGTAATCACCCTTACCCGTTCCTAGTGAGCTATGAGTAGACATATCTATGGACTTTGTTTCGGGGCTGCCTAGGACAAAAAGAGGTAGAGATTCCATTTTTGTGGTTGTGGATAGATTTAGTAAGATGACGCATTTCTTTCCATGACATACAATAAATAATGCCACAAATATAGCTAACTTATTTTTCAGTGAGATGGTGCGACTCCATGATGTACTTAGGAGTATTGTTTCTGATAGGAATGTTAAATTCCTCAACTACTTTTGGAAAGTGTTGTGGGGAAATTAGGTACTAAGCTCTTATTTTTCACTATTTGTCATCTCCAAATTGATGGTCAGACTGAAGTAGTTAATAGGACTTTAACTCAACTTTTATACACTGTTATACATAAGAATTTAAAAACTTTGGACGATTGTTTGCCATTTATAAAGTTTGCATATAATAGGACGATGCATACTTATACTTCATATTCTCCTTTTAAAATTGTTTATAGTTTTAAACCACTTACTCTTTTAGATTTGATGCATTTACCTGTTGATGGCAGGAGTAGCTTGGATGGACAAAAGAAGACAGAATTGATGAAATCATTTCATGATAGGATATGGCTTCAAATTGCTCAAAAGAATGAAATGGTGGCTTCCCAAGCCAATGAAAAGCGAAGACGTGTCATCTTTGAACCAAGAGATTGTGTTCGGGTTCACATGCGCAAAGAAATATTTCCAACCCATAGAAGGACTAAGTTGCATCCTTGAGGATATGGATATTTTCAAATTCTTGAGAAAATTAATTACAATGCATATAAAGTAGACCTTCCAGGTGAGTATAATGTTTCTGCTACTTTCAATATTTTTTATCTTTCTCCTTCTGATGTAGGTGAATATTCGAGGTCGAATCCTTCTGAGGAGTGGGGGAATGATGGGAACTAAGGTGGGCCTAGTCTTAAAGATCATTTGCAAGTTCCAGATGGGCCAATTATAAGATCAAGAGCAAAGAAGATCAAGGAAGCAATGCAAGGATTGATTGAATCCACTTGAAATGAAGCTAGCAAGAGCCCAAAACTCCAGATGAGCTTGAAAGAGGAGAACCAGTTTTGATCTACATGATACAAGTTATGGAAGACATGATTTAGGGTTATTGTTTGGGCCTATTGTTATTGGCCTATTGTTATTGGAGGCTTTCAATTTGTTTAAATCATTTAAAAGATTTATTTTATTAGTTATAGAAATTAGTCTAGAATAATCCGGTTTGAGGATGCTTGGCCTACATATATTTTATTTTGTTAAACTAGGATTTCAAGAGTTACTGTAGCCGTGATACTATTCATCCATAGGCATTTTGGGTAAAAGGAGCCTTATTTTTGCCTATGGTTAATTGGGGTTTAGGTATTTAAATACCTTGTAGCCGTCCAACACAAGATCTTTTTAGAGAATATTGAATTTTCATTACGAGTTGAGTTTACTCATCTTGTTCTTGATTGATCTTTGAACTTATCAAAGGTAAATTACAACCTTTGTGGCGTTCCTCTTTGTAATCTGGATTTTGGAGATAGGTTATTCAATAGGTCTAGATTTTAATATAATCTAGGTTCTTGAAACGAGTTCTCAACAGGTCTAGATTCTCCATCCATTGACTTAATTTTTTACTTTCTTGAGTGAGTTTTCAAATTGATTATGGGTTTAAGAGATTCCATTCACACGGGTTCATATCACAGGATTATAACTACCCTCCTACTACCCATTTTCTACTTTTTTTGTATTTCATTTTTTTTAATTTTTATTTTACTTAATGGTTCAGGAAGTGACTATTAGTAAAATAATATATATATTTTTAATTTTTTCTTAATGATTTAGTATGTTAAAAAAATACTTAAAAAGTAATAAAAATAAATATACTATAAATAATAAATGGGTAGTAAAATGATAGTAACCCTATCACTACCCTATTTATTTACCATCCAAAATATATGTTTTTTTTTTTTTTTTTATATAAAATCTTCCTTCATTGATACCATTTCATGTTACATGGTTTGAGAAAAAGTTGAAGTTTCCTCTAATTCCACAATACAGTCACATACATGTAATGCATTTTTTCCTAGACCATGAGCTACAAAATCACATTCACGGTGAACATGACAAACTGTGCATGCTTCAAAGTTGCTCATTTTGTCTTGAGTATAAAAAATAATCATCCCAAAATAAGATCATTTCTACTTGTTCAATTTGAGATCATCAACAACTATCTTTGAGTCATCTTCTAGGATCACTTTTCTCATACCCAGTTCGAGTCCAAAACTGACTGTTGTGTAGGCTACAATTGCCTCTACTAATAGAGGCTCAGGTATTGATGTTTGTTTTTTCTTCAAGGTTGCCAAAAAGTTGACTTCTTCATCTCTCACAGCAATACCTATTCCTATTATACATTGTCTTTTATCAACTGCTACATCTCAATTGATTTTACAATAGCCTTATGAAGGAGACTGCCTTGTTACTGACCTTCTATTGTCTACTACATTGTTCTGATCTTGTGTCATTTGTATAGAATATATATCCAATCTCATCTGATTTACTCTGAGAAGCACTGACTTAGGGTTTATGAAAATATTCTTGAACACAAACTCATTCATTCTTCACCATAGGTTCCAGAGAATTAATGACAAATCCTGCATTTCTTCCATTTCGAGTTTGTTGAACATGTCTTGCACTAGCTCCTTCACATTCTTGTAGCAGCATATGCTTTTTCAAATTTTTATAGAACATTGGCTCAATATGTCATTGGCTGATATATATTTCCAAATGATATGTTCTATAGTTTCTAGCTCCTTGAGACACATAGGGCAATTGGGATCATCCAGGATCTTTATTTTATGCAAATTGAATTTGGTGGGCAAAATATTCTTGCATGCTTTCCAAAGAAAATTCTTTGTTGCTGGAGGTATGTTAAGTTTCCATATTTTGGTCCAACCTTCTTTGTGTTCATTGTTGTAGGAGTTTTGTCCTTTATCTCTGTCCTGCATCTCCCCTAATAAATGATATGCACTTCTTACTGTGAAGTTCCCATTTGCATTACTTCTCCATATTCTATCTTGGTGATTGCTTTGACTGAATGAAATTTGTCTAATGAGCTCTGCTTCCTCTTTGTTGAAAACTGCTTGAATTAAAGAAGTATTCCATTCCTTGGTTTCTGGCTGAATGAGTAACTCTACCTTGGCCTCAGTCCCCCAATATATTTATGCCAGTTTGAGATTTGTAGAATGAAGGTTGATGCAACCATGAGTCTTGCCAAATTCTTACTAATTTCCCATTGCCTATTCTCCAACTGATCTATTCTTTAAGTAAATCTCTAGCAGCTAGTATACTTCTCCATGTGAATGATGGATTGCTTCCCATCTTTGTAGTTAGGAATTCAAATCTAGGGAAGTATTTGAACTGTAAAACTCGAGAAGCAAGAGAGTTTGGGTATGTTAGAATCCTCTAGCCTTGCTTAGCTAGCAAAGCAATATTGAAGTTTTCAAATTCTCTTAAGCCAAGCTCTCCTCTACCTTTGGATTTCTCCATTTGATCCCAACTTAACCAATTCATTTTCTTTTCTTGGTTTGCTTGACCCCACCAATATCCTCTCATGATCTTGTTCATTTGTTTCAACAAAACTTTAGGAAGTTTAAACACTCTCATAGCATACGAGGGAATGGCTTGATTAACAACTTTCAACATAATTTATCTCCCTACTTGTGATAGAAATTCCTGTTTCTAGTTCCCCATTTTTGCACTAATTTTGTCAAGAATTGCTCTGAACTCTTTATTCCTTGATCTCCCTATCAATGCTGGAAGTCCCAGATATTTCTCACAAGAATCTGTTGCTCTGACCCCTGTTATGCTTGTTATGCTGTCCTTCAATGATGAGTTGGTGTTTTGACTAAAAAATATAGCAAATTTGTAGCTTGATAGAAGATTAAGCAATCATCTGCAAAGAACATATGACTGATGTGTATTTTTCTTCTGCCTATTGGAAGACTATTTAGCTACTTTGTTCTTTCAGCTTTGTTCAGCATTTGAGCTAATGCCTTCGAGCATATGATGAATAGATAGTATGACAGAGGATCACCTTATCTAATTCTTCTCGATGGTATGAAAGCTGGTGGTGGGGTTCCATTGATTAACAGTGAGTATGATACTGTGGATACACATTTGATGATAAGCTTGATCCATTTTTTGTTGAAACCCATCTTTTCCATTGTACTTTTTATAAAAGACCACTCAAATCTATCATATGCTTTACTCACATCTTTAGAGCCATATAACCTATAGTTCCGTTCATTCTACATTTCATTGAGTGCAATGCTTCAAATGTAATAATTACATTATTTGCTATAAGTCTTCCTTGTACAAAAGCACTTTGATTTAGTGAGATGATGGTTGGCAGTGTTTTCTTCAATCTGTTAGCTAAAATCTTTATTATCACCTTATACATCACATTGCACAGGCTTATTGATCTAAATTCGGAAATTGTTGAGGGATTTTTTACCTTTGGGATTAAGACTATGTGAGTTTCATTGACGGAGATGTCCCAACTATTGGTATTGAGAGCATTCATAACTGTTTCACATAAATCTTTGCCTAGAATTTCCCAATGTTGTTGAAAGAAGCCAACTAAGAATCCATTTGGCCATGGGGAACTCATAAGATGCATGCTCAAGACAACCTCTTGTATTTCTGAGTATTCAAACTTTCTTATCAACTTATTATTCATTTCCTCTGTGATCAGATGTGGCATGGATTCAAGACAATGAGATTGTTCCACTGGATTAGAAGCAGCGTACAAATCTATGAAGAACCTCTGGAAAGTTTGCTCTATCGCTTTTGGTGAGGTAAGAATATGACCTTTTTCATCACTAATTCTGTGAATTGTGTTGGTCTTGTGCCTCTGATTTGCACATTTGTGAAAATAACTTGTGTTTCTGTCCCCCTCTTTAAGCCATCTTTGCTTTGATCTTTGCTTCCATCTCACTTCCTCTTGTTCCATAGTAAAATTGATTTGCCTCTAAAGCTGATTGATAAGATGTTGATCTGATCCTTGGTTCTTGTCTTGTAGTTGTGATACTTGTTCCCTCATTCTTGTAATTGCTTCATTTGTTTCTTTCTTTTGCTTCTTGCTCCAGCTTAGTGATTGTGCTTCGCAATCTTTCAGTTTGTTAGAGAAACTAGCTATTGAAATATCATTTCTATCTTGACCCTTCCATTTAGCTAAAATCAGTTCTTTATATTCATTGCTTAGGCCCCAGCTATATTCATATATGAATAATCTTTCTCTTTTCCTTACAAGTTGTTGTTGATTACTCATTGTAGCTAGGATAAGATTGTGATATGAGGAGCATGTTGCCAGTGCATTGACTAAAATATCTTGAAACATATTCATGCGTTCTGTGTTAGCGCAAACTCTGTCTAATCTTTCCTTGGTCAAATCTTGACATTCTCTTCTATTAGACCAAGTATAAGTAAGGCCACTATACCCCATATCACTAAAATCAATATCCTGTAGAACTTTTCTGAAGCCTTGCATTTGATTAAAAGGTCTTTGTGAACCTCCCCATTTTTCATTTTGGTAGAATATTTCATTGAAATCTCCCAAACATAACGAAAGCTTGTGATATGAAGGTTTTAAAATTCTGAGTAATTGCTAGGTGCCCTCTCTTTTTGCTGTAACTGGATTGCCATAATAACCTGCTAGAGTCCAAACCTTGCCAGTTTTACCATCAACCACTTTAATAGAGAAGTGAAAATTAGTATAGGTTTCAACTTATATGTCATTGTCTGATTTCCACATCATTGTCAACCCTCCACTACTCCCTTTGGCATTAACTGTAAAACTCCTGTCATAACCAATTTCATATCTGATTTTTTCAATCCTCTCCCTTGAGCACTTTGTTTCCATGAGGAAGAGAATTTCTGGGCACTTCTGCTTCACTAAAAAATGAAGCTCTCAAACTGTTCGATTGTTCCCAAACCCTCGATAATTCCATACTATGCATTTCATTAAGGTTGGTGGGGCTGCTCCACCTTTGATTCCTGAGTTTTGTGAGTTGGAACCTTGAGCCCTTCTTTCATCTTTTTTTTTTTTTTTTGTAAGATATTCTTTGTCTATCCCTCCCTATCAATTCCTTGTCTCTTTTCCTTCCTCTTATTTCAACTCTATGGATGATTTCTCCTTCCAGGTCATCTGACATTGGTGAATTTGTTATCCTGCCCTTCTTTTTCCATCTCATTGGCTTCTATATCACCTCCATAATCTGGACTAGTAATGTATCTAATACCTCTTCCTCTATCTGCATATGAATTGTATTAGCTACCTTATGAGTTTCATAGAGACTTAGGTTAGGATTACTAATTCTGAACTACTTCCCTTCCTGAGCCTCAATGTTCTGAATTTCCTCAATCGAAGATTTATCTATCTGTTTTTCACTATATTAATCATCCCATTCAATTATTTGTTTTCCTTTATCAAAATCACCTCCAGATAACTTATTAATACCAAGCTGCTACTTTTGACTATCTTCTGATGTATCCTCTTCTTGGTTTGCAAAGGTACCTTGGATATTAAGTGCTTTTATTTTGCTAGGACCCTCCTCTTAGCCTTGGTTACTTATCTGTGTCTTGGTCCCTCTCCCCCCTTGTTTCTTGTTTCCATTATCGAATAAGTTGAAAGCAGTGGCCCTTAACCATTGGCCATATTGAGATTCATGTGATTCCCCGACTCCTACATACAAAAACTCGGGAATCGTGACGTTGGGATGATGACAACACGGGTCACACATCCCAACGATAAGAGCTTAAGTGTATGCAACATGCAAAAAGTGCACAACAAAAGTCGTAGCGGTTAAATTAAAAGCTAGCCAACTGAGTACCATAATTTTAAATATAGACTTACCAAAATAAAAGTAGTATAGAAAAGAGTTATACAGTTATCCCAAATAATATTACAAAGGGCAAATACATAACAAGTGGGAAAATAAATCTCGATACACGAGAGCAACCCCAAATCACTCCTCTAGCAGAACCAAAGCCTAAGGCTCGTCGTCCTTGTCTGTATCAAAATATGTGATACTATAAAACGGTATCGCAGGTAAGTAATAATCCAAACAACTCACGAGATAAAAATGCATTAATACAACCAACAAATGTGTGCACATGACGAAATACAAATGTGACCCCAAAACCTCATTTTCCCGAAAATGATTATTTTCTAACACACGCCAAAAATCTCATTTGACCCAAACACGTCATGAATAAAATCTGTCATTTTTCCAGAAAATGACCCAACATAATCATTTATCGGACACTGTAGGCAAGAATCACATGCGGGACTCTACTACCATCTCTGCTTACCACCATCCCTACCTCATGCACCGTAGGCGGGAATCACAGGCGGGACTATACTACCATCCCTACTTACCACCATCCCTACCGCGTGCACCGTAAGCGGGAGTCACAAGCAGGACTATACCACCATCCCTATAGTTCATTTTCACACAAGAGGTACCTATCAGAGCACTGTAGGCGAGGATCACAGGCAGAACTCTACCACCATCCCTATAGTCTCTTTTCCTTTCTCCCAACCAATCAATCCAATCATTTCAAACATACTCAAAATCATTTCTCACATGAAAACTCAGTATTTCAAGTATACACATGAACATGTATGCAATTATGTGAAAATCCAGTTTTCATTTACAAACATGAATATGCATGTAATTATGCAATGTATATGATACGACACAATATCCAACAACCAACAAATCACAACATAGTCTAGTCACACAAATAACTCTATCTTCCAATCCAACCGACCCCTTTACTCCTCGGACTCAGTTCAGCACAACCAACCAGCTCACAAAAAATATAAGTTATAAGTTAGTGCAAAAATACATTTAAATATTAAAAGTTCTTTGGAAAAATACTTATAATGCTATAATATAATTTTCGAAGGATCACAAAGGTGCTAGAAATGGTGACACGACAATGTAACAGTGAGAAAGTGCACAAGGCTGTGGGTCTCAAAATGTTAGATTTTGAACAGAGACAAACGAAGACTTGAGATTACTAGGGAAGGGTTTAGAGATGTTGGTGAAGTTAATGGTGGTGGTGGTTCGCCTAGGTGGCAATGTGGGCGGCGTTGAAGTCCAAAAACTCAAATCGGAAAAGGAGATGGATGGGCTTCACTGGTGGCAGATCGGAGTTGAGGATGGGTGGGTTAGATAGCTGGGGAGTCACCGGTGAAGAGGTGGTGGCCAATGGCAGTGCGACGGTGGCACACAAGTTCAAAGGATGCCGTGGCTTGAAGCCGTGCGTGGGGGCTCATGGCGGTGCGAGATGGGCTAAAAACTGGAGGGGTGAGGTCGCCGGCTGGTGAGGAGACAGTTGGGAGGGGCGGTGACGGCAATGAGTGGCGCATAGCGGCGCTGTGGAGGACGATGCACGAATGGGGAGAGAGGGAGAAGTCACGCGTGGGAGAAGAGAGAGAGAGGAGAAAAAGAAATGAAGAGAAAAAGAGGAGAAGAAGAAAAGAAAAAGAGGAAAAAGAAAAAAAGAAAAAGAAAAAGTGAGGGAAAGAAATGAGGTACAATCCTCACATCTTGGGTCACAAAAATGATCCAACGAAAAGGATTTCAAAACAGCAAGTTAAATAAAATAATTTAACGTAGTGATTAAATAAAAATAAAATAATTAAATCCAACAATAAACTAATTTAAAATAAAGAGCAATTTAAATAATGAACAATAATTAATAACAATAAAACACATTGAATTAACAATTAAAAATCTTAAAATAATATCACGTAAATCATCTAAAATTTAAAACAAGAAAGCTCATAATCTTAATAAATGCAATAATACTTAGTCAAAATACACGTAAATACGAGATATCACAGTTCAATTCCTGAGTTGTAAACTTTTGATTTCCTCTCTCCACAGACTCTGCCAACATGTTTGATAACCCCACAAGTAAAGCAGAATAGAGGCAACCTTTCGTAATTGAATTCCACCCAACTATGTTTGCCTTCAATTAACTAATGTTCCTCGGGGGATAGGTTTAGTGATATCCATGTTGACCCTAATCCTAACAAAATTTTCCCCATCCTATTCTTTCCCCATCGACGTCTACAGTTAGTACTCCTATTGGGGGATCCAATTTTCTCTATTCCTTTTCATTGCTGCTAAAGGTAATCCATGTAATTGAATCCAACATGGTTCTTGATAAAAATTCACCTCAGTTGAGGGAGTGCTTCGGTCAATTGTTTGGATACAAATTAAGTATTTATCAAAAGTCTAAGGTCTTCCCTTCATGACACGTTCAATATCTATCATTCGTTAAAATTCAACCAAGAACTTGTGATGTCCAACTTCACTGAAGCTGATTGATCCCTCAAGGTTCCAAACTTTGTTCAGAGTTGCTTTAAAAGCCTTTTTGTTGAAGCTTTTATCCATCAAAATTTGTAGAAGCAGGCAATTCTGAACTCTATTTGCTTGTTTGGTTTTTTCTTCTGTGATTTACATCTCTTCTTTCTGAGTTTAAATTCTTCCCAAAGCTTTGTTAGTTTCTCTGCCATTTCATCACGGTATGCAACACTCATCATTTCTACGAGATTCTAGTAATCTTCCTCCACCACCTCACATTACCCAAATCGAAAAAGACTTGCGATCCAAAATCTCAAGGGGCCGTGGAAGTTGCTGCAAAGTACGCAGTACCGATAAGAATAATAAAATAAAATAAATCTAGAACAAACAACAGAAAAAGATAAAAAGAAAAGCAGGATGCGTCGGTACTGTATTGCATGGGCCTTACTGAGGCCACGTTGCATGCCGTGCATCTAGTTAAGGGTCGAACATGGGGTGTTAGGCCGCTTGACTAGTCAAAACTAAAAACAAACGTATCGTTCATCTGGCTTGGAGATTTGAATAGTAAGTCACTTTCATAGAATTTTCATTTTATTTTATTTTATTTTATTTTATCTAATTATTATAATTTTTTTAAATTTTCACACAAAAAAAAAAATAATTTAATTTTTTAAATTTTATAATAAAAATAATATTAAAAAAATATATTTTAATAATATTTTATTTAATTTTTAATTTTTATCTCAATTCATATCATCCTATTTATATAAAAAAAACACAAATAATTATTTCTAATTAATGCATGGTTAACACAAAAAAAAAAGCTTAATTCTTATGAGTTTCCAAGAAAATCAACTCAACTTTAATTCTTGGAAAGTTATAAAACCAACGTGAAATTGCGTGTGGAACTGGCGCATACACACATTAAGAGAGAATCAAGTTTATAGAGATACGCCATGCTGTCCTAGCTAGCTAGCTAGCTCGCTCTCATTGTGTGTTTTCCCAAGTTTGGTTTCATCTTAAAACTGGACTCTCTCTCTCTCTCTCTCTCAAAACCCTGTTTAAATAGAGGCTTAACCCACGCTTTCTTCCATGCAATTGTCTCAAACTCCAGTAGTAGTGCTATCCCCAACACCCACTACTATTTGGGTTCTTGTGCGCATCTCTCTCTGATTTCCCTCTCTCTATATTAATTATCTTCTTCAAAGCACCCCTCTCCATAGCTTGTGAAGTTGTGATCTCTGACAATTCTGTAGATCATATACCCATTTCCTTCCCATTGTCTCCCTAGAGTTCCTGTTTAATTTGCATCTTTAACGCTTCTTTCATTCACATTGTTGTCATATAACGTACGTACTGCAATCATCAACATGTCTAGCAGAAGGTCTCGGACGAGGCAACCGGGTTGCTCAAGGATCTCTGATGACCAGATCAATGATCTTGTTTCCAAGTTGCAACAGCTTCTTCCTGAGATTCGTGACAGGCGCTCTGACAAGGTATTTCATTTTTCTAATGACAGCTTTACTTTGTTAAATTAAATTTCTAACTTTATAGCTATATATATTTACACACATATATAGATATATCAAGTTACAATGCATGTAATTTACTTGGTAGATGTTACCCTGAAGTTTGGACTAGGCGTCGATCGGTCTCCAGCTAATTGAGCCCTCTTTAAAAAATGTTTTAGAAACAAAGAAATTTCACAAAATAAAATTCATATAGTTTGATGCGATATATCAAATTGTAAAATTACTTTTAACGTAAATAAATCTAATGTATCATATAATTTATATAAAGTCATGTTAATTTATGAATATATTTTTATGAAATCTCTGTACGTGGCAATTCACTCAATCTTAATAAAAACATTAACATCTATCGCCTGATCCCACCCAAGAAAATAGAAAAAAAAATGGAAGAGAAAGTCTAACTAATTAATTAGTTTGGTCACATATATAGGCCCGCTAAAAATGTTGAATAAGATTTTGAAGAGTAGGTTTAATTTGAAGTCAATCGTAGCTGAAGTTATGGCATATGGACCACAATCAAACAGCCATATGTGGGTCTTGGAAGGCTTTATAGTTCCATTTAATTGACTGAATTTAATGTGTGATTGTCATAGCTAGCTTCTGTTAGCTTTGTGTGTATTTCAAAGAGAGAGATCGACCGACCCACCGACCGACATATATTTTGCAGAACTAATCATTGAGTTTTGCTACTGGCAAGTGTGATGTGTTAATAACATCATTTATTAGGAGATTAATTATAATTAAAAAATTAAAATAATAATACTTTTTTCATCCTATATACTATTAATATTACTGGGTGTGACAGAAAACAAGATTATATATAAATATATTTTTTCCTAATTAAATGTAGCCAATTAATTAATTAATATCCATATCATGATATAATTAATTATGTGTAGGTTTCAGCTGGGAACGTGTTACAGGAGACATGCAACTACATCAGAAGCTTGCATAAAGAGGTTGATGATCTGAGTGAGAGATTATCAGAGCTATTGGCGAGTACTGACACTGCCCAAGCTGCAATTATTAGGAGTTTACTCAAGCAGAAGTAGTAGCAATCATGATATGGATCAGCAGATCGAGCAAATTAATATTTATGGATAAATTATTAGTCAGTAGTATTTCTATACGCCATTATTAATGGTGCATGCATGGGCAATGGGCATCGCTACCTTTCGGTGATCGAGCTTCTTAATTAATTTGTAGTACAACGTACGTACGAGTTTCATTATTTACAATTAGCTGCCTAAAATAATAGAAAAACACTACTTTATCCACTCAAATTTACTGCTCAATTTGGCAGCTTATTAATTTTTTTTTTTAAAAAAATGATTTTAAATATATTGAAGTGTTATTTTATTTTTTTTAAATATTTAAATACATTAAATAATGTAAAATGAAAAATAAAAAGAATAAATAAATAAAAAAAGTGAAGAACAGTAAGATTGAGCGGATTACTCTGAGCAGCAGTAAACAAAAGAGTGAAGAGCAGTAAAGTTGAATGCATGAGAATGATTAATCTATTCGCTTCCGTTTAGATAGTAAGATGAGAAGAGATGGTTAATTTTAAATAAAAGTTAAAAGTTGAATAAATTATTATTAAAATATTTTTTTAATATTATTATTATTTTAAAATTTGAAAAAGTTGAATTATTTATTATATTTTGTATAAGAATTTAAAAAAATTGTAATGATAAGATGAGATGAGATGAAACCGTTTCTATATCTAAACGGAGTATTAATTTGTGACGCTTTAGTTAGCTATATATATATATGCTACAAAATTTAATAAAATTAAGTACTACTCCAGCAGTACTAGCTAGCATATTATATATCTCCTGCCTTAGTTTTCTCCTGCCTTAGTTTTCTGATTCAATAATTAACTTGAAATTATCAGTAGTGTAGATCAGTACTCATGCAACCGAGATAATTAATTTAATTAGCTAGGCCAATAATTAATGAGAATTGGCAGTTGAAGTACTTCGATTCCGTGGTTCCAAAATAAATAAATGAAATAATAATAATAATAATAATAAAAGTGTGTTTAAGATCAAAATGTATGGGCCGCCTTATGAGAGAAGGAAAATTCATCACCAAGCAAGTTAGATGAGGAGGTAAAAGAGATCAGGTCTGTACCATAGATACGAAGTGACATTAAGCTAAAAAGATCATGAGACAAAGGTGATTGGGCAGCAATTGAAAGTGGGTGAATTGACTAAAGACAAGTGGTGTAACCGGTTCAGTTTTGGATAAAATCTAAGATCGAACCGGTATGTATGTAGCATGATATATAGGATAATATAAGTACATAAATAATAGATCTCTTTTCAACATACATATACAATCATCTAACAATAAGTTAAGAGCTAACTTATAATGATTATCGTGCTACGGAGAAAGCATGAAACATGAGAAACGGTATGTAAGGATTTCTAAATGTTAGAACTTCATCACTAAATATGTGAAAATATTATCTTAGAATAAAATGATCATTTTACCCTCTACATGTGAAAAAATGATTATTTTACCCTTAATTTAAGAATTTCACATCCTATCTCAAAAAATTACCAAAATTTACATTCATGATGAAAGTTTTATCCTAAATCCAAATATATAATTAGAAAAATTTAAAACAAATCATAACTGTGAGAAACATATTATTAGCGAAACACCCTAAGATCATTTCTCTTTAGTTTTTGTTTCAATTTTATCTAATTTCAAAACTTATGCTTAAACCAAAATATGGCAACATAGATCATCACATTATACACTTAGAAGTATGCTTAAAACAAGCCAGAATAACTCACTTCACATAAACACAAAACTTTTTAACTAAAACACAAACTCTTGAATCTCAAGGTTTTGACTCTTTTTAAAACATCTCAAAGAAGTCTAAAAATACAAAACTTTCTTCTAACATGTCCATAACACACTCCTAAGAACTAAAATTCTTTGAATCATCAAATAAAAATCATCAAAAGTCACAAAACTCCAACTTAAAGCAGTCGATTCCAACACTTCATCAAAACAAAATTTTCTCAACTTTGGTTTTGATCAATTCTCTTGATCTGAGACATACCAAGATAAAAACCACAAACTAACAACATCCTATGGTTTAAAAATATTTCTCAAAGTATATCCATGCATTAAACGTAAAATCACATGGTCAAAATTAAGCCAAAACATGGATCTAGCCGAAAACCTCACATTTTTTACTTAACCAAATATCCTCATGCATACAAATCATATCTTTACAAATGAATGCTTAAAATCTTCAAAAAAATATCCTAACATGTAGATAAAAGGGTTCGGATTATCAAATAAAAATATCAAAGTCATTGGAGTAAGGTTTAAACCACAAAAGATCCAAACTTTCATAAAACAAAAGTTTTTTTACTCCTTCCAATTTCTAACTTTTTAGATCTATGAAAATATTTCATCAAAAACTTATAACATAAAACTACTTAACAAAAATTAATATAAATATATTAAAAACACTCCATAAAAATTTTGGACCAAGATATGTCCATTAACTTAGTCAAAAACTCCAAAATACAACATATTATCCAGTTTATCACCCAGAACGACTTTTCTATGGTTAAAACAACTTTTGACTATCAAATGACCATAAAATCAAACTGAAAAAGTATCCAAAGAAGCTAGACTCAAAGAGAAACAACTTTAATGAAGGAATAATCGTGAGACAATATTTACAAGGGCTTCAAAAACTGAAACCAAGAAGGATAAAAAAACTGTGGTAAATGGGATGAAAGGAGAGGGGGATGGTCTGGACGCCTCTTACATAAACTAAAGGGTGAAGTGAGAGCTTGAGTGACACCTGAGTGATGGTGGTTTTGATCAAAACAAGGGGCAAACCGCCCATGGTATTGGGCTGCCTTCAGGCTACTATGTACTGAGGTGGTGATAAGTAGGGGTGTAAATTTAAACCGGAAAAACGGAAAACCGGACCGGACCGAACCGGACCGGACTGGTTGGTCCGGTTTTGAACTGGTTCGGTCCGGAACCGGTTCCTATATTATGAAAACCGGCCGGAACCAGTCCGGTTTCGGTTCCGTAGTTTCCAGAACCGGACCGGATCGGACCGAACCGGACCGGTTGGAAAAAATACATATATAAAAATTAATTTTATATATTATACAAAATATTTATATATATAAGTTTTATATATAATATATAATTACATATTAAATTTTTATATATAATATATAATTATTTATCATATTGAAATAATTTCATATTATAATTTATAAATTATAACATAAAATGTTAATCTTAAATATGAACATTGTAATTTTTTTGATCATATGTTATTAATATAATTATATATAAGATAATTTTATTATAATTTATAAAATAAAAGTTTAATCTTAAAGATGAAAATTTAATTGATCATATGCTTTAAACGTAATATATATATATATATATATTAAATTATTAATAACATTTTATTATAAGAAGTAATAATTTATTATATATTTTTTACATTTTAAAAAAACCGGACCGGACCGGTTACACCCCTAGTAATAAGGTGGATTTTGCTTTCCCATCAAGTGTCATTTGAAGGGTACATTGGGCAAAGGTTGGTTTGCCATGGGTGGGAGAAACATTTATGAACAAGCTTTGCCAAGGTGGTCCAAAGTCGTGGGCCTAATGGGCCTTAACCAAATGTGCCTCATTTTAGAATTTAAAAAGGGTTTCGTTAGAGTTTGAGATGCTATCAAGCTCAAATCTAATTTTTCTTGGCCCTAAAAAAATTTGCAATGCTTAAATAATTGAATAATGATGTCATAACATGAATTTGAGGGATTAATAGAATGTGAAAGTGATTTAATCAATTGATTAAACATAATACCAGAAATCGGATCCATTTAAGGTTTGGAATTAAGTCTGGGGTTTGGGGAAACCAATTAGCATTTCAGCTTCAACCAAACTTTTGGAGTTTTAATTAGATTCTAAATGTTTAAGGTTTCACTAAGATTGAAACCCTATTTGGTTTGGCATAATTTGGATCATTGGATGGAACAGGGTTTTGCTTAGATGGCATGACCTCACACCTAATTTCTTTCATATTTCCATCTCATTGTTCCTCCTAATGCCAAGTATCCAATACTATTCTCCAAGTGTGGCTAAGATCTTGCCAAGTATTCAAATAAAACTTATATAATCTAATTTGGACATTCCATATTGTGATTTTGAAAACATTGCACTTGGTGCTACTATCGAGGTTACTATTCATTCTAGAAAAATGAAAAATATATTTTACACTGAAATATTCTAAACAATCATACTAACCTAATAGTGCAAATCGCTTAACAAATTTCGACTCCGAAAGACCCCAAAATAATCAAAACATGTTTTTAAATAAGCGTTTCATTTGAAAACTGAAAATGAGTTCATTGTGCAAAAAAATCTCATTTGTTCATCTAAGTCTAATGGCAGAGATCGAATCTCATTCTGACTCTTCTAACTACCTCAACAAATAATATTACGCTTTTGACACTATAATGAGTGGTAACATTGACTATGCTGACAGACAAAGTTTGCACGAGATTTCTAAAATCTAAAGAAATTCATCCTTTGAATTTCTGATAGGTTGTTACATGAGGAATCTCCCCATGAGGAATTATCTTCTGTGAAAATCTCAAGCATACATATTTATTATCACGGCGAGGAACCACCCTTTTCTCAATCACATAAAAATCATCATATCTTGTCATACAAGTTTCATAGGGAATCACTTCACCATTCGAATTGGGGACTCACTCTCATCTGGCCTAAGTGCAAGCTAACTCACCTATTTCAAATTATCCATGACACACATCGAGAAATACTGGATTGGCACGGGGAAACATTGATGGGAACTAAGGTGGACCTAGTCTTAAAAATCATTTGCAAGTTTCAGATGAGCCAATTACAAGATCAAGAGTCAAGAAGATCAAGGAAGCACTGTAAGGATTGATACAATCCACTTGGGATGCAGCTAACAAGAGCCCAACACTCAAGATAGGCTTGAAAGAAGAAGAACCAGTTTTGATCCACTTGATATAAGCTGTAGAAGACATGACTTAGAGTTATTGTTTGGGCCTATTATTATTGAAGGCTTTCAATTTATTTGAGAATTTATTTTATTAGTTTAGAATAAGTGAGCTTGAGAATGCTTGGTCCACATGTCTTATTTCTTATGAACTAGGGTTTTAGAAAGGCCTTGTTTTGTGGCCAAGAGCTTATTTGAAAAGTTACTTTTTAGGAACTAGAGTTTCAAGAAGTTATTGTAATGGAATTACCATAGCTGAATTACTGTAGCGCGGCACTATTCATTCAGGGGTATTTTTGAGAGATATGGCTTTATTTTGGCTAGGGCTTTTAATTAGGTTTTGATTTAAATACTCTTTGTAGCCTTATTTTAATATTTCGACAACATTCAATTTTGATTGTGAATTGAGTTTACTCATTTTGGTTTTTATTGAACTTTTGAACTTATCAAAAGTAAATCACAACCTTTGTGGCATTCATCCTTGTAATCTGGGTTTTTGAGACAGGTTCTTCAACGGGTTTAAATTTTCATATAATATAGGGTCTTGAAACAAGTTTTCAACAGATATAGATTCTCTATCCATTGACTTGATTTTTGACTTTTTTGGGTGAGTTTTTAAATTGATTGTGGGTTTAAAAGATTCTATTCCCATGGGTTCATATGAAACATACTAGCTGGTCAACTGATTCAAAGACACCACACATGATACACCTGGGGAATCTCTCGATCCATTTATCAAGTGAGGCCATTACGAAAGCGTTCTACCCCAATCATTGTGAGGAGCTTTACTCCTTCACATGAAACTCATGGCAATGTGGTGTAGAAATGGCATGGGGACTCCTCAACCCATCTATAACATCCTGAAAGAAATTCAATAGGAATGTAGATGGATTCCTTTAGACCATATAAACGTCATGAAATCTCAAAAGGATTTCATGAATTGAGCGAGCGATTAGGTTTTAGTCCGTTGACATAATCAAATTATGATCCAATACAGGAAATGATTGCCTCTTTGATTTATTTGAAACATTTAGGAGTATAACTTTATGAAATGAATTACACCACTAGACTCGTATGAATATTTAGGATTTTATAGTGTAATAAAAAGTTATGAATTTTATGGATAAATAGTAACCCTTCAGGAGAGTGGCACATGACATTTGTTTCAAAAATTGTCAAATCGACATGTAGGATGTCCAAATCAACTTATAATCACTAGAAAATCTTTTCGGACATGTATCAGTATAACAACCATCCATTTAGAAATCCAATTGACACTTGTCAAGATGTGTATAAGTGTAAAGTGAATGGAGTGAAAATCAATCAACTGATTAGGCTTGTTACACAATTCATTATTCCATCAACTCAAGCGCTTTTTACCAGCCACAAAGAGTGTTTCAACCCTAATGAAATTCCAAACTTAGTGGTGCAAACTAAACCAAATGTTTAGGGTAACCGAAACCCTAAATCTCCAAGCCCTAAACCATGTGATGAGAATGCAAAGTGTCATATTTTTCTCCCTTAATGTTTAGTCTTTTATACGTATTTGGTGCCTAAATGTACTCATTATTCTTATATTTTTATTTAGGAAGCAAATAGAGTCGTTTAATGCAAAACGAAGCTAATTTGGTGATTCTGGACAGTTTCGACACTACTTTGTAATCTGGGCATAACTCTCTCATCCAAGCTCTGATTGAAATGATTCAAGATGCTATGGAACACCAAGACAAAGATATACAAATATAATGGTTTGAGTTTTGAAAGATACTGGCTGCATAAAGGTCAAAATGGGGCTTGAAGTTGACACACCTACACTGCTGACGTTTCAGAACGTTCGGCCTTATCGTGCAATTCAAATATGCGATTTAATTGCAGACATTTTGGAGATCTTGTTCACAAAAGTTACAGCTGGAAAACACCACTTTCCTAGTTATATTAGGACTCTATTTTATTTTTAATATTTCCTTTAATTAAGTTAGATTTGGATATGGTTATTTGAGGATAATGTTTAGAATATTTTAGGAGATTTGGTAGGATTCTAATATGGGGCATGGACGTATAAAAGAGGGAAAAAAATCATCATACAAGGGCATCTCTCTCCCCTCTTCTCTAACTCATCCTTCTAGTTTTCATGATGGTTTTATGTGGCTAAACTTTCATAATTGATCGAAGGAAACGGAAACCTCAAAATCAATAAAACTGTGAGATCTGATTTGTTTTTAGTGTTCAATTTATGCACTGAGTATCGAATGTTTTTCTATGCCTATTTTTATGATTGTCTCGTTTAATTACTAGGAGGTCTACTAGTTTATTATTCGTTGCAATCTACTATTAGATTAGACATCAAATCCGTAATTGTTTGATCTCTCTAATTTGTGAAGCAACTAAGATTTGATGATTTGCTGTGTAAAAAATTATTAGATCTTAGGAAGAACGCTCAACGAAATTAAATGCAACCGCTTGTACTTGTGTTGTTTAGCTTCATCGATCTCTCTAATTCTTAAGGTTGCTACTAGATTAAACCTTTAGCGCTTGTCTTGAGTTGTTTAGAGGCTAAGGTTAATTAGATCGCTTGTTTTCTAATTAACTATGACTAAGGAGAGATAGGAAAATAATTCCAACGGTGAATATTCAAAGTATGAATTAATAATATTTGCATCGATGATCAGTTGTAAAATTTCGATCGTGGATGTTCACTTAGACCAATGTTTGTTCTTTTGATTGATTTTGATACTTTAATTTGAATTGTTTCTTAGTTGTTCTTTTTAAAATTGTTTTCGTTATACTCAAACCCCCCCAATCCTTGTTCACGTAGCATAAAACTAGGTTAAATACTCTCTGTGGGAACGATCCTTACTTGCACTACTATATGTATTTTTAGGAGTATAGGTTTTATTTTTGGTTGCCTGCGACAGCACACCACCATGCATCCAGTTGTGCTTAAGTGTTTCCCTCCTAGTTTAAGTCACTGCCACAAGCAACCAACTACTCAAGTACACACCCTTACACCCTCATCCACTCCCTTATATCTTGGTTCTTGAATTTGACTAAGAAAATTAGAATGGATTGAAACTCTAACTGAGACCCTCTTTAAACCCTAAATGCATGCCACTCGGTTAAACCCTAGTTCCACTCGAAACCCTTAGTTTCCCCAAGCTTCTCCCACAGCTTTCTTGCACTTACATGAACATACCATGAATAACATTACACCTCAAGCAAGACATCACCCCAAAAAATACCATCTCGACAACAAGTTGCCAACAACTTTTTCTTCTCCTCTTGCACAACCCAACCTCACTTCTTGTGTCATAGAGCCCATCCCCTCCAATTCAGCTCTTACCCCCCCCCCCCCCCCCCTCCTCTCATTTCTCCTACTCTTGGCTTTTTCATCTCTTTCCAAGAGCAAAACTGAGAGAGAGTTGGAGGAAAGCATTTTTTGGTGCTTTGTGTTCTTGAGTTCTAGCCCTTTGTAAGTCTTCTTCCCTGGCTCAAATCTCTTATATTTTGTTAATTTTTGAGTCTTGAATGTGTTGGAGAGTGTTGGTTAATTTTATTGGAGGTTTGGAGGTTGATTGTTGGTATTTTGGTGTGATGAAGTTCGGTTTCGGGAGTATGATATTAAGCTTGGAAGTTTTTATTGTGTTGATGAAAAGTTTTGTAACTCTCGGTTCCATGATGTGTTGGAAAGATTTTTATATAATTTTATGGTTTGATTTGTAGCATGTTAGGTTTGTATAAATTGGTTTTTCTGAGTTTTGTTTGGTTTGGTTTATTATTTTAGCTTTAGGATCTTGAATATATGGTAAAACACCAATTTACACATTTTATAAAAACTTAAACTCACTACATCATAAAAAATGTCAAAAAATCATGATCAGATCAAATAAAACTAGCTCTTGATGTTCTTGGTCTAATACTTTTCAATCAACTCCATAGACTCCAAAAGGTACTCTCTTATCATGTTCATCATTCAAATTTAAGTTATAGCATGTTTTACTAAACATCCAAAAATCACAAAATACAACTTAGAACAATTGGTTTGCATAGACCAAGACTTTGAATGATATTTTTTAAGCACATGCAAGTCAAAATTTTGAATCTGAGTATCCCGAGCTTTGAAGAGTTTTATGTTGCTATTTATTTGAGGTTATTATTTTTATGTGGAGAGTTTTATTTAATATTTTATGTGGAGTTAATCTAAGAATTTGAGTGAATTTATCCTTAGACTTTTAATCAAACTCATTGTAGAGGTACTAGCAAATTTTGAGGACGAAATTTTTATAAGGATTTGAGATTATAACAATCCAATCTAATGCTATTAGGAATTGAATAAGAATAATTTTATTGGGTCGTAATTATGTTTAATAGACCATTTTAGAATAGTCCACGAGCTATAATTTATTGAAGTTGGTTGGAAAATTTAGGTCTCGTTTGTTTTCAGGAAACATCTCATTTCATCTCATCTTATCTCACCTCATCATTACAACTTTTTCAAATTTTCACACAAAATAAAATAAACAATTCAATTTTTTCAAATCTAAAAAAAAAATAATATTAAAAAATATATTCCAATAATATTTTATTCAACTTTTTAAGTTTAATCTCAATTCATCTCATTTCTAAAACACAAACGAGCCCTTAGTTAGGCTCATTGGCCAAAAAGTTTATTTTAAGATCTATTAAGGTTCAATAGATGGTGTTAATAGGTTTATGTTTTTTGGAAACCCAATTGAGATTCATTAGATTATTTTGAATAACTCACGTGCGCAAATTTTATTATGATGAGTTAATGGTTTAATTGAATTAAAGTTCATTTAATATTTATGGATCAAGTTGACCATGTTTAATTGGTATTAAGCTCGAGAATTTATTTATAAGCCTATTTATTAGATGAGTTAGACCCTTTTTAGATAGATCCGTTAGGATTATTAAGTGACCTAACCCATGAAATCATAGGCAAATCCTAGGATTTGGTTGGACCCGTAAAATGCCCCAACCCATTTATTAGAACCCAAATAAAGATCCAAGAAAAAAACACTAGTATCAATGGATCAAGTCCATAAAATGGACCTAAACTCATGAAAACCCAAGGCTGGGTTTGTTTATGAACTCCAAGCCCATGCACGTCTCTTCGTCTTTTGCACTCACGGCAACAATACCTATATAAGTAAACACATTCATGCACTGCTATCCCTTCTACCAAGCACACAGATCACACGGCAAAAATGTCAAAACCACCATATTCAAACTCGGATTGCTTCCGCCAGCCACTGCCCAAGCCCTCCTCACTCAAGCTCACGGCAAATTTTTTCCCCCTCCCGCGCGTAGAAACACGGAGGCCACAGACGCACCGCAACCCCATACGCGCACGGCAACACTTCGGTTTATATCAAGCCCTACCTTGCTGCACCTCCACAAGCCGCCAGCCCCACGTTTCCGTTGACCCATACTCCACCGCAGCACCCGGTCAGGCCGAGAGAAAGGAAACCAACCCACCACCCAGCCTCTCATCACGGCCAAAGAAGCCCCCATGTCACACGACTTTGCGCCCTCACGGCCTCCCCTCAGCCCCCTGTCGCACGAAACAGCAGCCTCTAAGAAGATCCACGCCGCTGCACCATGAGACAATCGAGCACTCCACGGCACCGCATGGAAAGTGCACCGCGAAAGCCCCACGTCCAACCGAGAACCCAACGTGCCCACGACCCCTGCACCTCCGTAATCTGCCAAGCACCGGTTGCGTCAACATTAACCAAATCGAGAACCACCATAGAGCAGCCCCGCCACACTGCCAGCAGTGAATCATCCCCAACCAGCTCTCGGAATACTCTCTTTTCAATACCAAAAAAAGGGCAACCCGAACGTCTCCTCCCTCTGCCACCATGCACCACCAAGCGACACCATCGTGTACAAGCTCCTTTCACCGCCCAGAACCTCCTCCGTAACCACCACCGAAAACCACAACAGCCCCTGTTTTTAGGAAACCGAAACAGAGTGACTTTTCTCGCTCCTCTGTCCTGCACAGCCTTACACCACCGGGAACCGCCCAGCCACCACATTAACTGACGCACTTGGCGCTTCCCAGGAGTCCAGCTCCTCCCATGTCGACGGAAGACATCTACACCGTGATGAAAGCCCCTGTTAGGTCAAACAAATGAGATGCTCCGCCGTTGCCACAACAACTCCACCGCAAACAGCCTCCCTCCACCACCAAAGACCCACCACAACTCTGACGCCACCCAGCTCCACCTTTCTCTCAGTGAAGCTCTCTCTCTCTCTCTCTCTCTCTCTCTCTCTCTCTCTCTCTCTCTCTCTCTAATTGCCTCTCCCTCACGTGTTCCCTCGCTCTCATGCACACGTGCACGTTAAGGGTGGTCTGCGATTCACTAGGTCAGTACACTTGTAGTTTGCTACATGATATAATGTTATGTATAAGCTTACGAGGCTGATGTATATGCTTGGGTCATGCAAGTAGGGTTGAAATACTTAATGCGCTAAGTATGAGTGCATGTTTGGGTAAAAACTATGATTAATTAACTTCTTTTTATACATCTATTTAAGCAATCAAATCCTTTATTTTCTCTTGTCAATCCCACTTTTCTTCTTTCAAATTAGTCCCACTCTTTCACACTTCAAAAAATTAGTTTCACTCTTCCACACTCCCACTTTCCATCTTTCAAATCCCTTAACAATGATATTTCAAATCCCTTAAACGTTTCTTATATTAAACTCTTAATATTATTAATTTTGTCAATTCGCAAGTAAGACGACTTGCTTTTGTATAGTTATAATAGGCCTAAAAAAGAAGACAGTCTATTAAATCACTTTTGAAAGGACAATCCACATCAATATCAGTTATCCGTAGTGAGACATAAACATGGAATTTTTTTTCCTTTAACGTTTGTTATATACTTTCATTTCAAGTGGTAATCTTGAGTTCCTCTTTTCCACTGATCTTCTACTCCCAAACTAGAGCCCCAATTATAGTTCAATAGTTCTACTATTTCACTTATAGACGGTAATGATCTACAAAGTTCCTTCACTCTCATACGGTAATTAACAACCTCCATATCAATTAGTCTTTCATTCATAATTTTTCAAACTTCACTTTTTTGTGTGTTTTTTTTTTCCAAGTCTTTCTTCTACATACTTCAAGAAAAGTGACAAAACTTGGTTTTTTTTTTTTTTGTTATTTTTCTTTTCTATTTCTATTCGTCTACTATATATTATTCTTTTGGGTGAGGATAACTTTTTTGATCAATTAATTTTATAAATGCCTATTAAGATATGGTTTTCTATATTCAAAATTACTTAATAGCTTTAAAAAGGGAGGAATTTGATGGCAATCAAAAAAAGTTACGTATAAAATTGTATAATCTTTATTATTTTATATTTTTAGAATGATGTACAATCAAAACACCCCAAGCGTACTTAAAATATTAAATTAAATTTTTATGAGTTTTAATTTTCATTTTTTAAAAAATTAATATATCTTAAAATAGGATATCATAATTTGATTTTAACTCCAAAAATGATAGTATCAACTTATATACATTCACTGGATCTAATAGCAACCAAAAGATAATAATTTGAATAGAATATTAAATAAACATTCCTCAAGTAACCTTCACTAAAAATCACAAGAACACAATTCTTTTAGGAAATCAATATATTCAAAAGAAAAAAAAAAGATCAAATGCATGAAATGGCCTTATATTTAACTTATAATTTGAGTTCATAAATCTTGATATTCCAAATTTATCCATTTATATTGCTTTGCTTTTTTAAGACCAATATAATTTTTCATACTAAAGAAGCAGACTGTTCTCACATTCTCATTCAAATCTTCATATTTTAAGCATAATTAAGCTATAGATAAAAGTTGGAGTAAAAATCCTCGACATACAAAAGTGCATGTCGATGGCGTCATGGAGTTTTTAAAGTTTGCATGTGATAGTTGTCCTAGTTGTCCATGTAGAAGATGTGGATTGCACATGTTGTTCATGCTCAAGATAGTATATGATTATTTGATTAGTAATGAAATTTATCAATTATAGTATTTGGTATGTCATGGGGGAGAAAAGGGAAGAAATCTTATCATTCTTCTTATACCCAAGGCAACAATGAGCAAACACATGAAGGCTCTAGTGGGATGACAACTATGTTACACAGTATTTTCTCTATATTTAATTCTGAAATAGTTGAAGGTGAGTCTAAAATAGGTATGAAAGGTAGAGTAAAAGATGAAAATCAACAAGGTTCTAGTAAGAGAGTTAATAAATTTTATAATATGTTGAAAGATGCTAATGAGCCACGATATGAAGGGTGCACAAAACACACTATGTTTAGTGCTAATGTATGCCTATGAAAAATGAAGTATTTGGGCGGATTGAGTAATACTATATTTATAGAATTGCTTGATTTCATGAATGAGCTACTCTCATCAGGAGCAGCGTTGCCTAAAAGTACATACGTGGCAAAGAAATACTTAAATAAATGGGGCTTGGATGCGGAAAGGTCTTAGTATGTCCTACTAGTTGTATGTTATTTTAGAAGGACAATGACAATTTAGAAACATGTGTGGTATGCAGTGTGTCAAAGTGGAAGTAGAAAGATTCTGTGGATGAAAGGTTTAAAAGCAGTAAAAGAAGTCCAATGAAAGTCTTAAGGTGGTTTATATTGAAATCCAAATTGTAAAGTCTTTTTATGTTGTCAAAAAACTCTTCTAAACTGAAATGATATGTTATAGGCTGCATAGATGATGGCTAAGTCATCTAGTTGATGGTTTAACTTGGAAGGAAGTTTGATTCATAACATTAAGATTGTGCATTAGACCCTCGTAATGTAGCCCATGGGTTATCTGTTGATGATTTTAATCCTTTTGGTAGCATGAATATTTTCCACAGTATTTGACTGGTTATGTTGGAACATTACAATTTATTTGCTTAGATGTGCATGAAAGATTCAACTTTTATGCTATAATTGATTATATCGGGTCCATTTTCATTTACATCTTCCATGAAGATAGATGTATATCTAGAGCCTTTAATATCATAATTGAAAAAAATTATGAGAGGTTGGAGCACCAACTTGTGATGTTTGCTTTAGAGAGATATTTACGATGCATGCTGCCTTAATATGGACGATTAATGATTTTCTTGCATATGGTGATTTTTTTGGATGGAGTATGAAAGGTCATTTAGCATATCTTTATTGTATGGGTAATACCAGAAATAGATGGTTAAAATATGGAAAACAAATTTCCTATATGTGGCATAGATGATTCTTGCCATAATAACATCGATAGAGAATGGTGGTAAGAGTA
Organism: Juglans microcarpa x Juglans regia; assembly: GCF_004785595.1. NCBI lineage: Eukaryota > Viridiplantae > Streptophyta > Magnoliopsida > Fagales > Juglandaceae > Juglans > Juglans microcarpa x Juglans regia. The sequence continues at coordinate 7,843,109 of NC_054605.1, forward strand.
TTTGATGGTGAACAAGAAATGGATCCTCCACTTATTATGACAACAACGGACGACATCACGAAATAACTAGATGATGAAGGGTGTAATGTTAGAAGTAATGGTAAAATAATAGATTTGTTGAGTTAGTTCAAAAAACGTAGAATTTTCTTTGGTTTGCCTTATTGGAAATATAATTTATTGCATCATAATCTTAACGTGATGCACATTGAGAAAAATGTGATAGATAATATTGTTGGTACATTGTTGAACATTGATAGAAAAGTAAAAAATGACTTACAGGCACGCCTTGACTTACAGAAGATGGATTTGAGACCATAATTTATCTTGTTCTTAAAGTTACAAACAAGGCATATTTGCTTTTAGCTTGTTTCATAATGAGTAATGAAAAGAAAGCTGACTTGTTGAACTTTATAAAAAATGTAAAAGTGTCAGATGGTTATGCTTCAAATGTTTCATGTTGTATCAAATTTCGAGTTCGACAACGTACTATAGTGGGCATGAAAAATCATGATAGTATACTAATGCAACAATTCAATCAATTGCACTACGTGGGTCATTACCTAAGAAAATTATAGAATTTTTAATTGAGCTACTTGATTCTTCAAGGGAATTTGTTTGAAAATATTTCGGTTTGAATATTTGGATTTATTGGAATCTAGAGTACTCTACATATTGTGTCAATTAGAAATGATATTTCCATCATAATTTTTCACGATTATGCTGCACTTGGCTATATATTTAGTTGCAGAATGCAAGATTGGAGGACCGGCTCATTATCGATGGATGTATCATGTTTAAAGTTATGATATAGTTGTATCTAAATTAACACGAACTTTTTTATAGTAAAAACATATTTTTAAAATATTTCATGGTTATCTCGTGATATTTTTGGTAAGTACCTACATCGAACTTAAGTTTCACCTCCGTAACAAAATTGTGCTAGAAGGTTCCACTGCTAAAGGATATCTATTAGAGGAATTACAAATGTTTTCTTCTTGTTATTTGGAATTTCCACAAACAATATTCATTAGACCATTTAGAAATCCTGATGACTCTAGAGGAAAAGTTGTTGACATTCGTCTCAATTTTATGTCGTGGACTCAGGCACACTGATATATACTCTTCAACTCTGATGATTTCACTCCATTTTGCATTTGAGGTGAATTTTTAATAGGTTCAAATTGAAAGATGTCCAAATTGGGTGATCATCGTCAAGACAAAACAAGAAACATGTATGATGTCGGTGAAGGGGAACTGACTGATGATGATGAGGATGGATATCTGGTCAACGAACAATATACAATGATGAAACTTTAGAAGGTGCTATTGACAATATAATCTAGACGCAAAATGACATAGATGGAATAATGATCAATATCCCTCAATAGTGACTAAGAAATTCATATTTAGTCTCATTATATGAATGATGCCCAGTAATTTATCATACTTGTTTGTTTATGTAACACCCTCTTCCTATAGGTTAGGAGTGTCACGTACTTTTCATAAAAATAAATCCAGCAAGAGATCTCAAATTTCATAAACGAAATTAGAAATTTATTTTATAGAAAAGGTATAATAAAATGTCTTCTAAAAACATTAAATGAAATAAACTGAACAAAATTCATGTCATAAAAGCATGTTTTATTTTAGAAAGTCTGAACAAAAATTTAATGCTCCTTCTATTTCTAACCTTCCTGCTCGTATTCATCATCCTCACTTGGGTGGTTAAAAACATGAAAACAAACAAAAATCAGTCGAAGACTCAGCAAGAAATCCATCACAACGTAAACATAATAAACATAGTGTTTTCATAAAAACTTTCATGCTGAGAGTTTAAATTCATGACTATTCATACTGATGCTTGTGCTATGTATGACGGTTTTAACTGAATTAACTGACCGATCTGACTGATTTAACTAATTTATCTGACTGGCCAATATACTTAACCATATGTGCGAGGTTGTGCACCGGCCCTACATCCCATAGCTGCAAGGTGAGCCACTGATTGTTTTCTGGCATACTATGGTGGATCACGACTGAGTTCGTGGCTTGCACATCCACCCTAAAACTGAACGGCATTGGTACCATGCATCTGAATGACCATTTGATTAACTGATCTGATCTTATCTTGCACTTGAATTTAAGATAGCTTACGTGTCTTATTCACATGAGATGCATGACATAATACATACATAATTATAATTTCTGAATTTGAACATGATGCAGAATGACATGATCGTATGCTATGCTGGATGACATGTTTGCATATGAAATGAGTGGTTCATAAATAATGGCTATCAATGAATTGGCTTGAATAATACTTGTATATAAGCTGAACTGTGATGATCTTAATTTATGATCAAATTACTTACCTCGCTGCGTTTCTTTTTGAATAACACTTTGTAACTTGACACCTATATGCAATAATAACTATCACTAAATTTGTTTGGGAACAAATAAGTACTAATATCTTACTTAATTAAATTCCAAAATCTAAAAGATAGTCAAACAAATCTTTTGTTTAACCCTAAAATCAATAAATCCTAGTATTTAAATTACTTAAAATACTAATTTATAATTTAGTAGAATACTCGAGCTATTTTAAAATAATTCATAAAACTTAATTTCTTAACTAAGTTTCATTTCTTAACATAATTATTAAATCTTATAAGAAATCTAATAAATACTAATATTGTTTAAATATTCTTAACATAATAATTTTATTAAATTCTACTAAATAGACAAAGGAATATTAACAAAATATTAGTCTCAATAATATACTTGAGATAAAATGCAAATTCTTTAGACACTTCCTTATAAAATAACCTTTGATTAACATATTTATTTAATTAAAAACTTTGGGTTTAAAATTATTAGCCTAGTTTTAATTGAGAAAACAGTCCATTTTAAATAATTAGAAAAGTTTCTGTAAAAAATAACTTGCCCCATAACATAATATCATTACTACATGAGCCCAACAACATAAGCCATCACACGCACAAGGGCCCATCAAAACCTACAGATTCTTCTAGAACAGAGAACACGGTCAACGAAAAAACAAAGTTTGAGAGAGAGGGAGAGGTTTTGAGATATAGGGCTGAAACTTACTGAGGGAGAGAGGCTGATTCAGCGATTTCTGGGCGGCCGGAAGTGGTCGATGGCATGGCTGGAAGCGGACGGCGACGCGGCTGGGTTCCTTAGCAGGGAGGTGCGACACCGTGAGAGAAGATAGAGAGAGAAACTATAAGACTGAAAACAAAAGAGAGGGAGAGAGAGGAGGCTGGCGGCGGTCGGCTTACCGAAAAGGAGTGGGTGCGTTGGGGCTGAGCTGGTCGGCAGATTCTGTGTTGCCGGAGTAGGGGTTCGGCACGTCTTGAGGTGGCTATCGTGGAGGAGCTCGACAGCTCGGTTTCGGACAACAGGGGTTCACAAAAAAAAAAAAAATGGTTTCCGTGAAGAGGGTGGGTCGGCTTACTGTGTTTGGGGAAAACTTAGCCTTGCACGGTGGTTGAGAGTGGGGAAAAAAACTCACGGTATGGAGAAGTTCCAGTAGGATGGCTCACGACTTCGAGTTTCTCCTTTCGTATATGGGGTAAGCAAGATTTATAATGGTAGACGATAGAGAAAAAATAAAAGGAAATCTAGAGTAGAGACGTCCATGTGAATGAGAGTGGAGACGTGCGGAGTGGAGGTCGTTACTCGTCACGGTGGTCGGTTTCCCACTAGGACGTTAGCAACAAACACTGAGAAACGTACGGATTTGAGCTTTAAAGTGTTTAACTTAGAGGCTAAAAACAAGAGATGAGGTTCGGTGGAGATAGAGAAAAAAAATAAATTTTAAATTTCAAACCAAACTCTAGTAAACGTAATCTGATACAATTTATTAATCATTATTAAAACAAAACTCTAGCAATTTCAAATAAAATTATAATAGTAATTATTAAAATAAAATAAATATAAAATCTGATAAAACTATAATCATAATAATAATAGAAAAACTTTTACTAGGAAATTTACTCATATACCCTAAATCCAAGACTAGTATGTTACAATTCTCCCCCCCTAAAAGAAAATTTCATCCTCGAGATGGAACATACCTCGTTTTAAAAGAGGTCGGGGTATTTATCTCTCATATCTTCTTCGTGTTCCCAAGTGGCGTCTCTCTCGCTGTGGTGACTCCAAAGTACTTTGACCATTTGAATAGTTCTGTGTCGTAGCACTTGGGCCTTCTGTGCTAATATTCTCACTGGAAATTCTTCGTAGCTGAGGTCGTCTTGAATCTGAAGAGGCTCATACTCCAAAACATGTGTAGGATCCGGGGCATACTTCCGTAGCATAGAGACATGAAACACGTTGCGCACTGCCGACAAGTGAGGTGGAAGTGCTAGTCTGTAGGCTGCAGCACCAATTCTTTCTAAGATCTCAAAGGGGTCTACGTACCTCGGGCTTAGCTTCCTCTTTTTACCAAAACGCATTATCCCTTTCATCGGTGCAACCTTCAAGAGTACTTTATCTTCTATATCGAATTCTAATTCTCGTCATTGCTGGTTCGCATATTTCTTCTGTCGCTCTTGTGCTATGGCGAGCTTCTTTCTAATAATTGATATTTTCTCACACATGTCTTGTATAATTTCTTGTCCCAAAATCCTCCGCTCTCCTACTTCATCCCAGTAGAGGGGCGACCTACATTTACATCCATAGAGAACTTCATACGGTGCTGCCTGAATACTTTCCTGGTGACTGTTATTATATGCGAACTCAATAAGGGGTAGATACTTAATCCAACTACCCTTAAATTCCATCACGCACGCTCTAAGCATATCTTCTAGGATCTGAATTGTCCTCTCTGATTGACCATCTGACTGAGGATGAAATGCTGTGCTGTAAGTCAATTGAGTTCCCAACTCCTTATGTACCTTCCTCCAAAAACTTGAAGTGAAACGGGTATCTCTGTCAGAGATGATCTTAGATGGTATCCCATGTAATCTGACAATCTCTCTAACGTACAATTTCGCCAGTATATCCATGGAGTACGTCATCTAAATAGGAATAAAATGGACTGATTTTGATAGTCGATCAACAATCACCCATGCTGCATCTTGGCCTCCTAGCGCTTTCGGGAACCCTAAAACAAAGTCCATCCCGATCTCATCCCAAGTCCACACTGGTATAGGGAGTGGCTGAAGTGTACTTGAGGGTCTCTGATGCTCTGCCTTGACTTGTTGACATGTCAGATACTGTGCTACATATGTCACTATCTCTCGCTTCATCCCACTCCACCAATAGTATTGTTTTAGATCCCGATACATCTTGGTACTCTCCGGATGAACTGTGTAGAGTGAACGATGAGCTTCTCTCAAGATCAAATCTTTGATTACTCTATCATTGGGTACACATAATCTTGCCTAAATCTCAAGGTGCCATCATCTGACACTAGAAAATCAGGTCTCTTACCCTCTGCTACTTCTTCTTTAATCTTCATCAATTCTGTATCACTTGCTTGGGCGACCTTAATTTGATCTATCAATGTTGAACCTAGGGTCAAACTATTCATCTTAGCTTGAGTGTCCTGGATTACCTCAATGCCAGCTCGCTCCATGTCTAGTAGTATATGCTTCTGAGGAGTAAACATCGTAGCCAGGGTGCTAGAGGATGACTTTCGATTAAGTGCATCTGCTATGACGTTTGCTTTATCAGGATGGTAGTTAATATTGCAGTCATAGTCCTTCAGAAGTTCCAACCATCTCCGTTGTCTCATATTTAGTTCTTTCTGCATGAAGAAATATTTCAGACTCTTATGATCGGTATAAATCTCGCACTTTTCACCATAAAGATAATGTCTCCATATCTTCAAGGCAAAAACCACTGCTGCAAGTTCCAGATCATGGGTTGGGTAATTCTGCTCATAACTCTTTAGTTGTCGGGAAGCGTATGAAATAACTTTCCCATTCTGCATTAGAACACAACCTAACCCCTTTATGAAGCATCGCTGTATATAACAAATCCTCCATCTCCTGAAGGAACTGTAAGAACTGGTGCCGTCACTAATCTTTTCTTCAATTCTTGGAAGCTGTCCTCACACTCATTTGTCCAAAGGAACTTCTCATCCTTTCTTGTCAACTTTGTCATCAGAGCTGCTATACTTGAAAATCCTTTTATAAATCTTCTATAGTAGCCAGCGAGGCCTAAGAAACTTTGTACTTCATTAACATTACTAGGCTTGGCCCGTTTTACCACTGCCTCAACCTTCGTTGGGTCTACTGAATTTCCTTTTGCTGATACCACGTGTCCCAAAAAGGAAATTTCTTGCAACCAAAACTCACATTTCTTAAATTTTGCATACCACTTCTTTTCTCTTAGTGTTTGAAGAGCAATCCTCAAATGCTCCTCATGCTCTCTGCGACTCTGAGAATAAATGAGAATATCATCGATAAAAGCTATCACAAACTAGTCCAAATAATCCTTAAATACCCTATTCATAAGATCCATGAAAGCCGCGGGGGCAGTAGTTAGACCAAACGGCATAACAAGGAATTCATAGTGTCCATACTGTGTCCGGAAGGCCGTCTTCTGCACATCTATCTCCTTAACCTTCAACTGGTGGTATCCGGATCGCAAATCTATCTTAGAAAAGACTTGGGCTCCCTGAAGTTGATCAAATAAGTCGTCTATTCGGGGGTAGAGGGTATCTGTTCTTGATAGTTACTTTATTTAACTCTCTGTAGTCAATACAAAAACGCATAGACCCATCCTTCTTCTTCAAGAAAAGTACTGGAGCACCCCAAGGAGAAACACTGGAGCGTATGAAACCTTTCTCTAGTAACTCCTGTAATTGATCCTTGAGTTCCCTTAACTCAACTGGAGCCATGCGGTAGGGTGCTTTAGATATAGGCGCCGTTCCTGGAGTGAGATTAATTGCGAACTCTACTTCTCTATCCTAGGGTAACCCTGGAAGATCTTCAGGAAACACATCTCTAAAATCTCTAACCACTTTTATGTCTTCAATCTTGAGTCCATCTTCTAGTGGTAAGATCAAACTCGCTAGGAATCCCATGCATCCTTGTCTCAAAAGTCGGGTGGCCTGCAAAGCTGAGATTACACGAGGAGGGGAACCTCCTCATACTGACTGAAAACTAAACTCCTCCTCATTTGTGGATTTAAAGACTACTCTCTTATTAAAGCAATCCACACAGGCATGGTTCTGGGATAATCAGACCATTCCCAGAATCACGTCAAATCCGGACATATTAAATATGATTAAGTCCGCAGGTAGAATTCTCCCTTGAATCTCTATCGGACATCCAATTAGTACAGAATCACAAATAATATGATCTCCTGAGGGCGTAGCAACAGACATACTAGGTTCTAGTGGTTCAAGTGTCTTCTTAGTCAAAGGCGCATAATGATTTGAAATGAAAGAATGAGTAGCACCAGAGTCGAATAAAATGGAGGCATAACGTGAAAACAACGATAATGTGCCTATATGAATGTCATAACAACTTAGAGCTATCAGGATCATATGATTTATTCATCATACAAAAGACACATCTAAATTTAGGATAACGAAAGGTACCTGTGATTACATCATTTGACACTTCAGCATCAACAGGGGTGAGGGTATAGACTCTTGCCGTAGCTTGCGTCTTCTATCCTCCGCTCCTACCTGGTTCCCTAGGTTTCTTAATTAGGCAATCTCGAGCTAGATGGTTTGGCTTCCCATACTTGAAACACACGCTCTGGCCATACATACACTTTTCCGAATGTCGTCTCCCACATGTTGCACACGTGGGGTAAGTTTGCCCTGCTGGTGGTTGCCCTTGATGATTCTCGATGTGAGGCCTCTTGTCCTTATGCGACGCTATTTGGAGTTGTTGCTGTTGCTGGCGCTTCCTTTGGTTGTTGTACTCAATGTTTTCTTGGAGGTCTTCTTTAGAAATAGTAGCTCGGGTGACTAGCTCCGTGAAACTCCGAATCCTGAGAGTATGCACACGTTCTCGAATCCTACGATCTAGTCTGCGCTCGAATTTTTCAGCTTTCTTTTCCTCATCTGGAATTAAGTAATTGGCGAAACAGGAAAGCTCCATGAATTTCGTATCATACTATGCTACCGTCATTGTTCCTTGAGTGAGGTCCATAAATTGGCAAGCTCTCGACTCCCGAAGGGCCTGTGGGAAAAAGTGATCTAGAAAGATTCTCTTGAAATGTTCCCAAGAAATGGGGACTGCTTCCCTTAATTCCAACTGAACCAAAGCCCGAGTCGACTTCCACCACTTATTTGCCATGTCAGTCAAATGGTAAGTGGCATATTTCACCTTCTGATCATCCGTGCAGTAGAGCGCTTCGAAAATCTACTCCATACGTTCAATCCAGCTTTCCACATCTAAGGAATTCAATCTGCCATCGAAAGTAGGGGGATGCTGGCGGCAAAATTGTTCCAAGGTACAACCAGCCTGTGGAGCTCTAGGCACCATAAATTGTCCATTAACCATTGATTGGAAGAATTGGGTAGCACCTACGACAAGAGGGTCCGGGTTATCATTCTGATTAGATCTAGAAGATCCCTCAATTTGGGTGATTTCTAGTGCCGGGGGCCATGATCTACGTTAAGATGTCATAGTAACAATTATCTAGTATTTGATAAGAATGAAAAAATAATGACAATAAAACAACTACAATGATGGTTCTAACTAGTAAAAACTATAAAGTATTCAACCCTAAAAAAAAACCTTGATTACTCACGAGCAGGCTAGGAGCATCCTAGGTAACTTAACCTTTCTTTAGAAAATTTATAAAAAAGTTTTCTTTTTCAAAAAGTCTACAGGTCTCGACCGGCTCTGATACCAAATTGTAACACCCCCTTCCTGTAGGCTAGGAGTGTCACGTACTTTTCATAAAAATAAATCTGGCAAGAGATCTCAAATTTCATAAATGAAATTAGAAATTTATTTTGTAGGAAAGGTATAATAAAATGTCTTCCAAAAACATTAAATGAAATAAACTGAACAAAATTCATGTCATAAAAGCATGTTTTGTTTTAGAAAGTCTGAACAAAAATTTAATGCTCTTTTTATTCCTGGCCTGCCAGCTCATATTCATCATCCTCTCACCTGGGTGGTTAAAAACATGAAAACAAACAAAAATGAGTCGAAGACTCAGCAAGAAATCCATCACAACGTAAACATAATAAATATAAGGTTTTCATAAAAACTTTGATGCTGAGAGGTTAAATTCATGACTATTCATACTGATGCTTGTGCTATACATGATTGTTTTAACTGAATTAACTAACTGATCTGACTGATTTATCTGATTTGACTAATTTATCTGACTGGCCCACACACTTAACCCTGTGTGCGAGGTTGTGCACCGGCCCCACATCCCGCGGCCGCAAGGGGAGCTGCTGATAGTATTCTGGCATACTATGGTGGACCACGACTAAGTTCGTGGCTTGCACATCCACTCTAAAACTGAACTGCATTGGTACCATGCATCTGAATGGCCATCTGATTAAATGATCTGATCTTATCTTGCACTTGAATTTAAGATAGCTTACGTGTCTTATTCACATGAGATGCATGACATAATACATACATAATTATAATTTCTGAATTTGAACATGATACGGAATGACATGATCGTATGCTATGCTGGATGACATGTTTGCATATGATATGAGTGGTTCATAAATAATAGCTGTCAATGAACTGGCTTGAATAATACTTATATATAAGCTGAACTGTGATGATCCTAATTTATGATCAAATTACTTACCTCACTGCATTTCTTCTTGAATAACACTTCGTAACTTGACACCTATATGCAATAATAACTATCACTAAATTTGTTTGGGAACAAATAAGTACTAATATCTTACTTAATTAAATTCCAAAATCTAAAAGATAGTCAAACAAATCTTTTGTTTAACCCTAAAATCAATAAATCCTAGTATTTAAATTACTTAAAATACTAATTTATAATTTAGTAGAATACTCGAGCTATTTTAATATAATTCATAAAACTTAATTTCTTAACTAAGTTTCATTTCTTAACATAATTATTAAATCTTATAAGAAATCTAATAAATACTAATATTGTTTAAATATTCTTAACATAATAATTTTATTAAATTCTACTAAATAGACAAAGGAATATTAACAAAATATTAGTTTCAATAATATACTTGAAATAAAATTCAAATTCTTTAGACACTTCCTTATAAAATAGCCTTTGACTAACATATTTATTTAATTAAAAACTTTGGGTTTAAATTTTTAGCCTAGATTTAATTGAGAAAACAGTCAATTTTAAATAATTAGAAAAGTTTCTGTAAAAACTAACTTGGCCCATAACATAATATCATTACTACATGAGCCCAACAACATAAGCCATCACACGCACAAGGGCCTAGGGTCCAAGGGCCCATCAAAACCTACGGATTCTTCTAGAACAAAGAACACGGTCAACCAAAAAACAAAGTTTGAGAGAGAGGGGAGAAGTTATGAGATATAGGGCCGAAACTCACCGAGGGAGAGAGGCTGATTCGGCGATTTCTGGGCGGTCGGAAGTGGACGGCGACGCGGTTGGGTTCCTTAGCAGGGAGGCACAACGCCGTGAGAGATGATAGAGAGAGAAACTATAAGATTGAAAACGAAAGAGAGGGAGAGAGAGGAGGCTGGCGGCGGTCGGCTTACCAAAAAGGAGTGGGTGCGTTGGGGTGTCGCTAGAGCGGGGGTTCGGCGCCTCTTGAGGTGGCTATCGTGGAGGTGGGCGACGGCTCGGTTTTGGACAATAGGGGTTCACAAAAAAAAAAAAAAAAATGGATTCCGTGAAGAGGGTGGGTCGGCTTACTGTGTTTGGGGAAAACTTAGCCTTGCACGGTGGTTGAGAGTGGGGAAGAAAACTCACGATGTGGAGAAGTTCCAGTGGGATGGCTCACGGCTTTGAGTTTCTCCTCTCGTATACAGGGTAAGCAAGATTTATGATGGTAGACGATAGAGAAAAAATAAAAGGAAATCTAGAGTAGAGACATGCATGTGAATGAGAGTGGAGACGTGCGGAGTGGAGGTCGTTACTCGTCAACAGAGTCGGTTTCCGACTAGGACATTAGCAACAAACACTTAGAAACGTACGGATTTGAGGTTTAAAGTGTTTAACTTAGAGGCTAAAAACAAGAGATGAGGGTCGGTGGAGATAGAGAAAAAAAATAAATTTTAAATTTCAAACCAAACTCTAGTAAACATAATCTGATACAATTTAGTAATCATTATTAAAACAAAACTCTAGCAATTTCAAATAAAATTATAATAGTAATTATTAAAATAAAATAAATATAAAATCTGATAAAACTATAATCATAATAATAATAGAAAATTTTTTACTAGAAAATTTACTCATATACCCTAAATCCAAGACTAGTATGTTACAGTTTATATTTTTTAATTACCTCTATCTCATTACTTCTCTGTCATATTAAACTCTTAATATTATTAATTTTATTGATTCGAAAATAAGACGATTTGCTTTTGTATAGTTATAATGGGCCTAAAAAAGATGACAAAGACTATTAAATCACTTTTGCAAGGACAATCCACATTAATATTAGTTATCTGTAGTGAGACACAATGGTACCTCTCCCTTGCTATGATGCTCAATCATTCCTCTCTGTCAATTGGCCGCCCCCTTCCATTGATAAGATGGTAGAATCACCCCTTCTATAGATTATCTTGTACAATCATGCTTATCTTCACAAAGAGAGCCTCAACCTTCCACGTTTGTACAAATGGGAGCCTAGCTATTCACATTTACACAAGGAGAAACTCAACCATGCACATCTTCATCAATAGTACCCTAACCACAAGTAGAGAATGATGTCTTGTTCTTTGACATTGGGGATCGTTTTGTCGATATGTTTATTTTTACTTTATATCTATTCCATCATGTGTTGCATTTGCAAAGTATTAAGAGTGTCACTAAATCCATTTTCGCATATAGTTATGGGGTAGATTAAAGAGATCATTGCACTCGATTGATGACATTTGGCATCTACTAGAAGGGGAGCGAATTGAGATAGAGCTCAATAGTCTTGGTCATCTGCATAAATAAATTTAGCAACACTCTAAGTAGTTTGTAAATGTGAATCGATAATGGAATATATGTAAAGTAAAAAAACCATACTGACAATAACAACAAAAATATCCCCAATGTTAGAGAACAAGTCAACATTTTTTGCTTATGATTGGGGTGCTGCTGGTGCAAATTTGCATGACTGAGTCTCTCCCTTTGCATATGTGGATAGCTGGACCCCATTTGTATGGATGTGGAAGGTTGAGACCTTCCTTGTGAAGATAAGGATGGTTGGGCAAGACAATCTATAGAAATGGATGATTCTACCATCTTATCAATTGAAGGGGTGGCCAATCGATAGAGGGGAATGATTGGGTTGACCTATGAAGGGAGGGATACGATTACATGTGATGGCGAGTACTGATGTGGATCGTCTTTCCAAGAATGATCTAATAGTTTTTGTCCTCTTTTCTGGGTCCATTGTACCTATACAAAATAAGTCATCAATTTTATGAATAAATAAAAATAATAATATTACGAGCTTGATATGAGAGAAAAGTAAGTTATGAGAGAGTGCTAAGTTAAAAATATAAAAAGAACAAGTACGATAGCATGTGCTGTAAGTTAAAAGATGAAGCATTGGCTTGAAGAATAATAGAACTAGTATGTGCAATGTTGAGATTTGAACCATTGCCCACAGCTACAGAGTCATTGCCTTGGAAAGGATGTTGTAAGGTCAGATTCTCAAGTGAAGCAGTGATATGCTGGTTTGCTCCACTATCTGCAAACCAATAATCAGTTTCTTCAAAATGAGTATTTGTTTAGGCAACCATGGTAGCTAGTTGGTGAGGAGGGTGTCATCCTTGAAAAGAGTAATCCATTATGTGAAAACGGTCAAGAGATTGATGGTTAGTTTTGTAATAAATTTGGCAAGTGGTACGATTGTTGTTTTGAAAGATGAAGCCCGATTTGGCTATAGGAGCTTGACTGTGGGTGTAGTGGCAAGGCTGTTGGGTTGATTGTTTTTGAGTGAAAGATTTTGAAGAGCCATTCTATTTAAATTTGTGAGGATTGAAGTTCTTGTTGCCTTTGTTGCCAAAGAGAGCAAATGTACTAGATTTGAGTTGTATACTTTTTTGTTGAGATTCAAGCATAATTTCATGATTAAGTAATTCGGCTTGAAAGTCATCAAAAGGCCACTAGTAGGTTAGAGATCATCAATGAATATAGAAACTACCTCTAGTTAAATGTCGTGTCTCAAATCAAATCCAAATAAGGAAGTATAGATTCTAATCAATCAAAATATCCCTCTAGATAGTCGTAACATGAATCAAGCCCGATCCATGCTGAAGTCCTTCTTGTGTGGCCAAGAATTTATGTTGTATAAAGCACTCAACTGTAACATATGAAATTAGGTTGATCAGGTATAAATTTCTCTAATAACCTTGTTGTCAGACTTGAATTGTATGCGATCAGTTGGCTTTCATTGATTGTCAGGTTCTCCTTACCATTTGTTTCCATAGTCAATGGCTAAACAAATTATACACCTGACTCAAAATGGTTAACAAGGAACTCAATGATATGAGTTGCATAAAAAGTAATACAGACCCTTTGAACTATGAATGTAAAGAACCCGTACATCTGCTAGTCCCATGTCGTCCAATCCCCGACATTGCTCAAAGAACATATTGGAAATAGTGGAAGTCTTGCAGCTTGAGCTCCCACTCAACTAGTATGGGCCTTTTGGGTCGGGGCTCCTCATTCCTGGAGTTTCCCTCCCTACCATATTTCCAGCTTCTAACACATGCTATCAAATTTGTATAAAAGATTAGATGTGTCAAAAATTTTTTTATAAAAATTTATAAAATATATTATAAGTTAGAAATTTATAAGTTGTTATTGGGTTGATTGTTACTACTATGCTTGAATTTTTTGACTGAATTGGTTCTCCAGTTAGAAAATTATGTAATTGCTTTTATAGGTTGTAATATAATATAGGGTGTGTATTCTATTTCAGTAATATTTCTTTTTTGTTTTTTTTAATTTTGTAAAAGACTATTTTTGGCGAGCTTCACTGGTCGGAAATTTTTTGTTTTGGTCTAAATTACTAATATTCCAATTAACATACTTGCCTTCTCACCGTCCGCTATAATTGTCAGGGGAGAAATTATGTGAGTTCACTTCCACAAGTTTTGTTGAAACTAAAACAGCTAGTTTAGTTATCAAGTAACAAAAAATTAAAACACAATATTATAAGTAAAATTAATCGAGATAATTTTGGCCCTTCCTTCAAAGCTCCAGTAATAAACAATTAAAGTAATAAATAATTAAAGTTAATGATGTAACTTGCTTGCCACGCGACATTAAAAAACATAACACTTAAGAGGACTTGATCCTCTAGAGTTTTTTGCTCGAACTCAATAACATAGAGTGGGTGAAAGTTTTACATACAACTGGTTTCACAATATTTATACAATATTTAATATTATTTGAGAAATTCACTCGGGTAGTCATAAATACCATAAAATTCATTTTATATGTTTATATTTCTCCCACTTTATGACTTAGGGCTCGTTTGGATACAGAAACAATCGCACCTCCTCTTATCACATCATTACAACTTTTGAAATTCCTACATAAAATATAATAAACAATTCAAAATTTTCAATTCTTAAAACAATAATAGTATTAAAAAATAATATTCTAATAATACTTTATTCAACTCATTTAAAACCATCTCATCTCATTTTACTATTCAAACAATGTTCAGGTAAGAACTCTAGAGAATCTAAATCCCACTTGAAAACCTGAAAAAGTTTTTAAAAGCAACAAACAAGTAATAAAATTATATTCTAAAATTGAAAATTACAATACTTTTGAAAAACTTTAAACCAGTGAGGGGAGGTATTGGCCTCAAAAGTCTGATTTGGATTACCAAGAGGTAATTGGCTGGTAGTGATAGGAGAGTGTGAAATCACCACTTATTTCAAGAGATCACTAATTATAGTATCAACTAGGAAAACAAACTAAACAAGATGATAGAAGAAAATTCTTAAGTCCTCCAACTCTTATTCATGGCTTCAGCCGAATCAGCCCCATTTTTTATGCACAGCAGTCAGCAACACATGACATAGAATTGCTTAAACAACATCTTTTTGCAAATAAATCAATGGTTCATCACTTGCCATAATATAGTTACATATAGGGATATAATTCCAACTTTTAAGGTATAACAATAAAATACAATTTCAAATGGTAGAACACTGATTATAGCATCATCTAGGAAAACAAACTAAATAAATGGTAGAAAAAAAATCCTTGAACTCTTATTCACTTGAGCCCTTCTGATGCACAGCATCACATTAGATAGCATTGCTTATTCACATCATTCTTATTGCAAATAAATCAATGATTCATCACTTGCCAAAATATAGTTAAAAACTGAAACAGATAAATAATTCCAACTTCTAAGGTGTCACAATAATAACTTCTAAATCACAGATTCAGATTTACAAACTGAAAAGTCCACGAGCTCTTATTCACTTCAGCCCATTTCTTATGCATATATGACATAGGAGCCAACATTCTCTCTCTCTCTCTCTCTTTTAATAGTGAAACTCTCCCGAATTTATTAATAAAACCCTCGCTTATGGTGGAGGAAAACTGTGGAAACAAAAACAAGGTCTTTGAGAAAAAATCTCAAGGAACTAAAGCCCAAAATAGACTCTAAACAAGCCTATGAATATAATGAGTAACACATCAACCGAAAACAAAAACAAAGCCAAGATTAACAACATCTTAAAGAAGGAAGCCCCAATAAATCCAATCGTAGCAAACCTCTAAGGACTCGAGAATAAAGAAGTATCTGTGTAGACCAACGTAGCACCATTGGCACCATCTTTGGCCAATCAATTCGCCACTTTATTTCCTTCACGTAGAACATGTTGAAATCGACAATTAATAGAATTAGCCAGACCAACAATCTCTTCCTAATAATCCTCCAAGTACCAAACCCCACATCGTCCTCTATGCCACCAAGAAATCATCACCATGGAGTCAACCTCAACAACCACATTAGAAAGGTGAAGGGACATGCACAACCGCAAGCCATTAAGAAGTGCAAGGAGTTCCACTTTATTATTAGAACCAAAACCAATTGGGGAGGCGAACACTCTCACAAGTCATTCTGTGTCATTGCGAATAACACCACCACACTAGAACCCGGGTTACCAAGACTGCTACCATCTGTATTCAATTTAATCCACCCTGAAGGAGGTTTATGCCATTGGACTACCTTACACCGCCTCTCTTTTGAAGGAGTGTGATTAATCTGTAAGGTCTCAAGGATCATGCCATCAAAACGGGATAAACTATAAGAATTATCAATTGACTGACCAAGGGAACCAATCCATATAGAATAGATTTGACAACCGCTTCATGCGATTCCAAGATGTCCTCCATTTGAACTAGACATCTTCTCCTCCAAAGTCTCCAAGTAACAATGACTGGCATAAGGCCAATTATAACACCCACCTGAGAAGAAGATTTAGCGCGCTGGAACCAAGAGGAGACTTGATGTTTCCAATTGCTACCAAGTGGAAGCCCAAAGAGGTTGCAAAAAAAATGACCAAATTTTTTTAGGGAAATCTCCCTCAAAGAGAACATGGTTAATGTCCTCATAATGCCCAGCAGGACATCACTCACATTTAGAAGCAATGGGAATGCCAATATAATGCAACCTATCATCCACACTCAAAGTCCTGTGCCAAGCCTTCCAAAACTGAATAGACATTTTTAAGGGAAGCCTTTTATGCCAAATCCAAGAATGCCAATCAAGAAAGGAGCCCCTGACTCTAATACAATGCCATGCAGATTTAGTGGAAAACATACCTGTCTCAGTATGGGTCTAGACAAGAACATCCCTACCTAAGTTAGGACCAAATAAAGAGACTAGAATATCATTAACATTCTCCAAGCCAACCAAGTTCTCTAGAAAATTCATATCCCAACTGGCTGACAAACGACACTCTTTGATCTTCAACAAAGGCTGACCCTCGGTTGGCAAGTCATTAATCAAGGGACCATTATCGCGTCATTTGTCATACCAGAAAAAAATATCTCCTTCTCTAACTCTCCATTTAGATTTATTGAACACCAAAGGGATGCAGTGAGCAATCATTTTCCAAAATCTCGAAACTTTATCAACATCTATAAGAAACCAAGGTTTCGTACTCACATATGTAGCCTTAAAAAAAGTTGCCCAGAGAGAATTACCTTGTAGAAGGTTCCAGGCAAACCTCACGTGCAAGGCAGTCTTAGTGTTTTGAAGAAGCCTCAGTTCGAGACCTCCTTCTGCCACAGGCCTACAAATGTGCTTCCAAGCAACCCATTTCTTTTTATCTTTTCCATTTGACTCACCCTAAAAGAATGAGCTCATTAGTTGATGGATCTTATTAATTACAACTTGAGAGACCTGTAAAACAGCAAATAGGGGAAGGGCCATACTCGAAATAACATGACGTAACAAAACCAGTTTCCCTCCATAAGATAGAAGCTGCATTTTCCTACCACTGAGTTTATGCTTCACTTTATTCACCATGCCTTCAAGATGTACTTGCTTCAGACAACCAAGAATAATGGGCACTCCGAGATATTGGAATGGGAAGTGCCCCTCCACTAAACCAGTGCTACGGAAAAGACGCCTCTTACGAGTAGAGGAGATTTTACTCGAGCAATACAAAGCAGATTTTTGTTTATTAATATCTTGTCCCGACCATCTCTCATATTGGCCTAGAATACTTAGAAGCACCCAAACTGATCTCTGGCTCCCATTAGAGAAAATAACCACATCATCAATATACATTAAATGAGAAATAATAGGCGTACCTCAGGCCTGATGGAAATGTCCAAATCCATTCTCAGCCACACTCTTGTGAATCATCCGGGAAAGAATCTCCTGCTGGATAATAAATAAGTAAGGGACAAGGGATCACCTTGTCGAAGGCCACGACCACCTGGAAAAAAAACCTTTGATTGTTCCATTAATCATAACTGAATACCAGGGGCTAGAAATACAGAAGAAGATCAAGTCACAAAATTGAGACGAGAAACCAAAACTCAACATGACCTTTATCAGAAAGTTCCAATCCACATGGCCATATGCTTTGGCCATATCAACTTTTAGTATAATGTTGCCGCCATGATTCTTTTTATTAATAAAATGAACCATTTCCTACGTGAGGCTTATATTTTCAAAGATACTTCTACCTAGAATAAAGGCTCTTTGCTCCAACGAGACCAGTCGAGGGAAAAGACTAGTTAATCGATTCACATTAATCTTGGAACAAAGTTTATAAAAAGCTGAGCAAAGACTGATGGGACAAAACTTGTAAAAACCTGTTGGAGAGTCCACCTTTGGAATTAGCACTAAATAAGAAGCTGTAAAAAAACTTGGGAAGAGACTTAGATGCGAAGAATTCCAACACTACCTTCCACAAATCACTTTTAACCACCTCCCAGCAACTCTTATAAATACCGGACCGAAGCCATCAGGGCCAGGAGCACTGTTAATCAGAATAGAGGACAAAGCAGCAAATACTTCCTCCAATGAGGGCACACTAACAAGGGAGGCATTTTCCTCCATAGAAATAATCGAATCAATAAGACCATCAAAGTTTTGTTGCTCAACTAGAGGCTCACCTTGGAGAAAAGAAGAAAAATAATCAACTGCACCTTGGTGAATGCTATCTGGAGACTCAAACATCACATCATTTGAACGCATATTTAGTACCCACTTACGCTGTGTCATGGCTAGCCAGGCATGGAAAAAGTTGGAGTTCAAATCACCATCCACCGCCCACTTTAGCTTTGCCATTTGATTTAGACGAATTTCTTCTCGACACTGCCAAGTAGCCAAGTCCGCATTTGCCACCTGTAACTCTCTATCTAAATTTTCATCCCTGTTTGATTGAGACTGGAGTTCAAGCTCGTCAACTTGTTTTTCAAGATTAGAAATCCGGCCCAAAGTATGACCGAAGACCCTTTTATTCCAATCCCGCAAGGTAACCTTAGTCTGTTTTAACTTCATAACCAAATTCTGAATGGCTGAACCACTCTCTCTAGATGACCAAGCTTGCCAAACACAATCAAGAAAATTATGGTGTTCCACCCACATATGTTGTAAACGAAAAGGGGCTGAACCATAAGAGAAAGGGTCCTGCTTGAACTCAATAAACATAGGTGCATGATCCGAAGTAGAACATGGAAGATAAGAACAAATAACATTAGGAAATACAGAAAGAAGAGCGGCATCCATCAGAACACGGTCCAAGCATGCCCAAGAACGAGCAAGGCCATATTGCCCATTACACCAAGAAAAAGCACTTCCCTTTGATGTCATTTCAAACAAACCTCCCTATTGAATCCAGTTGTTAAAATCTTCCATAATTATAACAGGTCGAGACCTACCTCTTCGTCTCTCTGAATCATTCCGGATAATATTAAAATCACCAACAAAAATACACAGATTAGAGCCCATATTCAGTATACCAAGAGCATCCCACAAAATGCATCGCTCAGCCATGGTACATTTTGTGTAAATGACCGTGAGAAAAAATTTATTAGCACCTTCGCCTACCTTGAGAGAGATATATTGCCCCCCCCCGCCCCATACGAACCAAACTCACCTCCAGGATACTATCCCAAAAAAATCCAAATTTTACCCCCATCAACCTCATTTGAAATAAACTTATCGAATTTCAAAACACGACCCAATCTCCTACCAACATCAAGATTTTGAAAAGGTTCCAACAAAGCAACAATTTTCGGTCTCAACTTACCAATCAACTTTTTTAATCTATCTTTTGAGGTCCCAACTCCCCTAATATTCCATACAAGAATGGGATCAATCGTTGAGAGGGATTAGAGAAACGAGCAAGAACTTGAGAAGAACTTTTCATTTTAGCAAAACTCTTTTTCTTATATTTTCGTTTACCTTCCTTGATCTCAGATTCTGTCAAGTAATCCTTATCTTGAGGGAAAATTTTCAGGTGTAAATCTAGTTCCGATTCAGAAACAGTGTCATCCATAAATGTTTGCTCCTCATTTGGTCCATCTTCTAGTGCCACGGCATCCACCTCAAGTCGTGGACTACAAGTGGGTTAACAGTCATATCCTCCCTCTCAATTGGAGCACAAACAACAGTATCCGAAAACGTAGCAGTGTCAATATCTCGTGGGGCAACAGCATACGCCCCACTAGGCCTCGAAGTCCCTGTAGTATCCAAAATCGTATCAGAAGTAGGAGCTATCGGAATAGCAGCAGCTACCTGCACCATTGTGAAGATAGGCGCCATTTCTCCATCTTTCTTTAAAGTATCCCCCTCTAGGTCAATAACAGAAACATCCCAACTGGACTGGGGGCTACAGTATCACACGGAACCATAGTTGTCGTTGGACACACAATTGCACTCGTAACCATAGTATCACTCTAAACCACAGTTGCACTCGGACTCGCAACTGCATTCGGTATCGGCTCAAGACTCACATCAGTATCCCCTTTCCCATCCGAACCTTTCTGCCCTTTCTTTCCTACTCGTGCCTCCCCAGCTTAGGATGATCAACTCGACAGGTCTATGAGTTGTGGCCTTGCATTCGGCATTTACAGCAATATGCAGGAAGTGTTTCAAAAACAATTTCTTGTTTCCTACTAGATGGCAGACCTGGAGCTCCAATCCAAAAATGAGAGAGAGGTTCTTTGGCAGCATCAACCTCAACACACAACCTCGCCCCACCGTTCTAGTGGCTCAACGCGTCGGATTATCCCAACAGATGAAAGTGCCGATAGGAGCCATAAGGATACTAAAAAAAGCTTCAGTATAAAAGTTAGGAGGGAGTCCCGAAAGAGAGATTCATACCGGTACCCGAGAAGGTTCCTCATCCTCTGTGAATTCCAGTGTCCATCTAAACGCCCGATAAAAAACTTCATTGATCTCGCATACATCCCTTGACAGCGCCTTCGTGAAATCTACCTCGCTATTCATTTGTACAAAAACATTCCTGGGCCGTCTCATGGAGGAAACAACCAGAGTGGAAGAAAGTCCCCAACGGTTATGTATAAATGATAGCACAGCATCTAACGACAGACGCTGCTTCAAAAACTTCAAAATCACCTAGTAACGAAAGGGTTCCTCTGACTTGGTGATCTCTTCATGTGAAAACTGAAAATACACTTCACCGTCCAGCACCTTCGATGGTCTGGGGGACAGTGGCCACCTGATCGGCAATGGAAGGCCGACCAGAGCCACTATCTGTGGCTGCCATGCTGCCAGTCGTGGAGGTTCACGCAAGAGAAACAAATGACAACAGCAACCCTAATTCTCACATAGAGAGAAAAAGGGCAGAGAGAACCAACATTCTCATTAGAAATAAATCAATATAACTACGTTGGTCTTCGCCTATGAATATAGGAGCCAATTCTACTTTTGATAGAGTTACATAAGTGTGTAAAAGTTGGTCTTATTTTAAAGAGAATTAAAAATATATAAACACTAATAAATCCACTAATCTTAACTAAATTCAACTTGCCAAAACACCTAATATTAAATCCACAAATCTTAACTAAGAGTAACCAACTTATTGATAATATGATAAACACTAATAATAAACACCTAGTCTAAAAATGAATGAAGCACAATAGATTGAATAATAACCTGTAGAACAATAAATAAAAATAATAAACAACCTAATAATTATAGTTAAGAATAACAAACATGAAAGCAATATCAACATGTTAAACCATTTCTTTGAGCACCAAGTACAAAAACAAAACACTACAAAAAATTACTTTATGTTATCCATATTTCTCCATCATGTACAAAAACAATGGTTTGCAACATTCCCTATACTTCTGCAATTCAAGTCAGCTATTCAAGTAATGAAATTAGATATATGTCCAAGTTTTCAAAAAAAAAAAAAACAATCCAAATTTCCAGCAACCTAGTCTAGCTAGACAGCTCTGACGAGTCAACAAGTTTTGTTTACAAAAATAATTACAGCTTTACTTAAACAACATATCCTATAAGCATACTTCCTTTAAGTATTTTTAGTAGATCAATTCACAAAAAAAAAATGTAAAAATAAACAGCCAGAAGCCAATCCCCATCAACCTATGATGCAAAACACACAAGATATCATTAGCAATATTATATAACAAAATAACAATTTAATAATAAATAGCATTAAACCAAAAGACAAAAATATACAACTTGCTAGCAATTCACATCAGAGCAATAAAATCTCCTTATAAGTTGGTTCTTCTCTCTACAAAATGAAAGAGAAAAAATAGTTAGGACAAGTTCTCAATAAGTTAAAACAAGTTCTAGATGGCAATGAAAAATCACTAAATAAAATTATATTTACACTTGATGATTTTTTCAAACCATGAAGTACCTGAACTCAATCAGCTCCACATAACAATATTTCTGCTGTTTCAACAGACATTGATGCATGATAAGGATCACTCTACCACCAGCACTAAATGTAGATTCTGAAGCCACTGTAATAATTAGAATCGACAAAATATCACATTCCATCTTAAATAAAATGCATTACTTTAGATCATTGACCTTCCACCACTCTAAGGCATCAAAATGTTAATTTGAATCCTCACTACAAATATATACACAGTCCTCTAAGTAGACATCCAAATCAGATTTCACTGGTCAAATGGTATCAACGCTTCTAACAAATGATTCAAATATAGACCTGCCACTCATTACATTCTTCCCCACAACATTGACAGAACTACCACAAGAATAACCTATGTCTCGAGCATTTTCATGTCCACTTGACTCCATATTAGCTAAATTATAATTTTTATCATATTCATCATACAACTTATATAAGATTCTCAAGATAGTTTCTATGTTTCTAGTAGCTTCAGATTCTGAATAAATTATTGGCAAATAGAATTGAACAAGCATCATTTTGAATCTTGGATTTAAAACTGCAGCTACTACCATAAGCAAGCTACATTCCCCCCAATATTTCTCAAACTTCATATTGATCTTCACAACCTTCCTCACAAATTACAAATATTTTTATTGTATATATACACTTCACCTGTGCCCTCCCCTCACCATCCATTTTTGGGATGGCCACAACCTCTTATTTTTGTATTACAAAAACTTTATTCGCCAGCCTATACATTTTGATACACCAAGACACATTATTGATGTGGAGAATATAAAGACATTTCATATCAATTAATAAATAGAGTTTTAATTTCTTTATAATTAAAAGAGGTTTCACAGCTGTATGTAATACACCAAACTTATAAGTAGTATAACTCTTTGTGTTAATTCTTTATTTTGAAATAAAGTTATTTTTTATTATTGTTATTTTTGTTATATTTTAGATTTTTTTGAGTTTAATATTTTTTGTTCTTTAATACTAGTTCTTAATTTTTTTTTAAAAAAATTTTGTACACAAGATTTATAAGGTAACATGCACGTGTCATCTTGTCATTTGTGTTTATGTCTTATTTATAATGATTTATTAATAGAATCATAATTGTAAAATTCTGTAACGCAGAGAACTTGAAATGTAAAGGAAGAATTGAGACCAAATTCAATGTGAATTTCTCATTAACTAGGATTGAATGAATATTACATTTACATCATTTCTATTTATAGACACGTATGCTAACTAACTTGACTGTACAAAGGATATTTACTTGGCACTTTAACTAATGTATCTCATCTTCATTTGGACTTAATTTCATTGTCATTTGGAAATATCTTTTGATCTTTTCTGTTTAGCTTCCCTTGACTTCAACTCCAAAGCTTCAATTTGAGTTTGTACATTCCAACACCCCCTCAAGATGGGAATATATATTGATCATTCCCATCTTGCGGATCAAATGATGGAAATTGAGGGAACCAAGTGGTTTAGTTAGAATAAATGCCAGCTGATGTTTGGATGGAATGTGAATGATCTTGATCACCTTCTTGCAATTTTTCTCGGACCAAATGGCAGTCTAGTTGAATGTGCTTTGTTCTTTCATGTTGGACAAGGTTTGATGCAATATCAGAAGCTGGTTTGCTGTCTGTATAAAGCAAAATAGCTTGTGGATGAGGAACTTTTAAGCCAGCTAGCAAGTAGATCAACCATTGTAGTTCATATGTGGTAGAGGCTAGAGCTCTGTATTCAGACTCAGCTGAGGATCGGCTAACTGTTGGCTGTTTCTTTGATTTCCATGATATAAGAGAGTCACCAAGAACACTATGAAGCCAATAATGCTCTTTCTGGTGTCAATACAGCCACCTCAATTACTATCTGAGTAGGCTTTTAGATGAAGAGGGGAATGAGCACACAGAAAAATACCTTGGCCTGGTGTTGCTTTGAAATACCTGAGGACCCTTTTGGTAGCTTGAAGATGATTACTACTAGGATTAGTCATGAACTGGCTTAGTGCTTGTACTGAGTAAGATAGGTCAGGTCTAGTTATAGTGAGGTACAATAATCTACCCACTAATCTTCTGTATTGTGCAGGATTTCTCAAATGAGGAGATGAGTCATTTGCACTTAGCTTTAGTGTAGACTCCATAGGAAATGCGACATGTTTACAACCTAAAAAACCACTATCTTGCAAGATATCTAAGGCATATTTTCATTGGCATAAAGTTATGCCTTTGGTTGATCGAGCCACTTCTATCCCCAAAAAATATTTTAGTTCTCCTAAGTCTTTGATAGTGAAAGAGTCATGTAAGAACTTTTTGACAGTGACTATATCATCAAGATTATTAGAGCAAGAATCACATCATCAACATAAATCAAGAGTGTTATAAAGCTGTTTGAATTATGCTTGATGAATAGAGAGGAATCAGACTTCCCTTGAATAAAACCAAATTGAAGTAGAGAAGAAGACAGCTTGGAAAACCATTGTCTTGAGGCCTGATTTAGACCATATAGGCTCTTTTTGAGTTTGCAAACTCTCGGATCAGTTGGTGAAGAATACCCTGGTGGTAGTTGCATATATACCTCTTCATTTAAATCTCCATGGAGAAAAGCATTGTTTACATCAAGTTGATGTAAATGCCAATGCTTAATGGCAGCAATGGATAACAATGTTCTCACTATTGTCATTTTAGCTACAGGTGAGAATGTGTCAAAATAATCGAGGCCTTCATGTTGGGTGTAGCCTTTTGCTACTAATCTAGCCTTGTATCTTTCAATTGTGCCATCAGCTTTGAATTTAACACGATATACCCACTTACATCCAATTGCAATCTTATTTGGAGGTAATATTGCAAGTTTCCATGTTTTATTTAATTCTAGAGCTTTGATCTCATTTAACATGGTTGCCTGCCAATGTGGATAAGAATTGGCTTGCTTGAAAGTCTTAGGTTCAAAAGTAGATGACAGAGCAGAAGTAAAAGCTGCAGGTCTAGGTGACAATTTATGTGTTGAAAGGAAATGAGCAAGAGGGTATGGCTTACCAGAAGAACGAATGCAGCAACTGAAAGATTTTTTAGATGTTGAAGTAGATTGAGCCATATTACCACAATGAAAATGTTGCAAATATGAAGGAGGATTCCTTATTCTTTTATATCTTCGAAGGCTTACAATTTCAGGATTAATCTGTGAAGTAACAGGTGCTGGAATTTCAGAAGATGGATTTTGTGAAGTAATAGGATTAGTTTGTGAAGAAGTAGATGTTGGAATGGCTGACGATGGATTTTGTGAAGTAATAGGATTAGTTTGTGAAGAAGCAGATGTTGGAATGGCAGAAGAAGGATTTTGTGAAGTTATAGATTCTGGAACTTAAGACAATTGATTCTATGAAGTAGTAGGTTCTGGAATTGCAGAATGTGGATTTGGTGGAGTAATGGGTACTGTGAAGTAATGCATTGGAGGAAAATCAAGAAAGACAAAAGGTGTGTGAGTAGTGTTTGGAATAGAAGGAAAAACATTCTCATGAAATATGACATTTCTGGAAATAAAGATTTTAAGAGTAAGGAGATCAAGCACTTTATATCCCTTGATATTTGGTGGGTAACCAAGAAACAAGCATTTGGAGGCTCTTGGATGAAATTTACTTCGACTGGTATGGATTGTGCTGACCAAACACAAACAGCCAAAAGCTTTAAGATAGTTACATGCAGGAGATTTGTAAAAAAGGAGAGCATATGGTGTGTTATTATCTAGCACAGATGAGGGGGTTCGATTTATGAGATGTGTGGCTGTCAATACACATTCAATTCAGTATGTTAAAGGCAGTTTAGATTGAAAAAGGAAACTCTAGCAACATTTAGCAAATGTTTATGCTTTCTTTCGACTCTACCATTTTGCTCAGGAGTTTCTACACAAGATTCCTGATGTATTATACCATTTTCTTGATAAAAAGAAGGCATATTGAATTATTGGCCATTGTTTGTTCTAAGTATTTGTATTTGAGTATCAAACTGAGTTTGAGCATATGCGATGAAGTTGGCTAGTAAAACTCTAGTTTCTGATTTTGCTTTCATAATAAAAAGCCAAGTAAAATGTGTATGATCATCCACAATGGTAAGACAGAATTTATAGCCATAATGAGAGATAGTGGAGAATGGACCCCAAATGTCACAATGTACTAATTGAAAAGTTTTATTGGAATTGCTTTGTGATACAGGAAATGACAGTTTCTTTTGTTTTGCTAGAGGACAGATCTCACAAACATGTTTGTGAGATATTTTTACAGAATAATCAATAGAACTAATGAGTTTTAGTTTGGCAGAAGATAAATGTCCCAACCGAAAATGCCACATGTTAGGACTAATGGTAGATGCGTTAGCCAAGAAAGAGCTGTTTGAATCAGGAATTTCCTTCTGTGTAGCAGCAGAAAAATTGATGAGGTGGTATAGACCATTTCTGACTTTAGCAAGCCCAATCATTCTCCATTTGTTGAGGTCCTGCAATACACATTTAGATTGAAAGAAAAACAAGGCAACAGAATTTTCTTTAGTCAACCTGGAAGCGGAAATGAGATTGACATGAAAAGAGAGAACATAAAGAGCATTGTGTAAAATTAAATCAGGGAAGACTTTAACAGTATCAGTAAAACTGATAGGAACTGAGTAACCATTTGGTAAATGGACTGAAGAGGGTTTGGTTTGGACTTTTATGGATGTGAACAGATGAGGAGAACAAATCATGTGATCTGTTGCTCCAGTATCTAATATCCAAGGAGAGATGTGATTTAAGGAGGTATTAGCTAAACAAAGAATGGGTTATTACCTGATGTAGAGGCAGTGTTAACTGCAGGATTAGGATTGATAGGAGAAGTGGATAGGCTATTTGCAAGAGTGATCAAATTTTGCATTTGCTCTTGAGAAAAGAACATAGTTGGGTTGTTTAAGTTTTGCTCCATAGAGGATGCAACGTTTGCATTGGGCAATCGTGTATAATTAATTCTCTTTCCTAGAGGCCCTTTCCATCCTGGTGGATAGCCTATAAGCTGGAAACACTTATCTACAAGATGTCCAGAGAATCCACAATGGGAACAGATGACATCTGATTTGCCTTTGACTTTGCTGAACTTAACAAAATTTGAATAAGTTTGTGTAGAAAGTTGTACAGCAGCCATAGCATGAGAATCAAGGGGGATATGTACTGCATTAGTTAAGGAACGTTGGCTCTCTTCTTGTATCAATAAAGAAAAAACCTTGCCCATTGATGGTAATGGAGAAAGAAGCAATAGTTGGCTTCAAATTGTTGAAAAAGAATCATGCAGACCAATCAAGAATTTCATGATATAGTCAGCTTGTTGTTGATAAGCAAGGTTCTTCAACACTACACAGGTACACTTTTCCAAAAATCCACAATTATAAGTTGGAAGGGACGATAACTAATATATTCATCCCATAGTGCTTTGAAAACACTAAAATACTCAGTGATTGAATTTGAGCCCTGAGAAATAGAACTTAAGGATTTTTCCAAGGCAAATACTCTTGGACCATCACTACGCAGGTATCGAATCTTTAATTCATTCTAGATGTCAGTAGCATTGTTGAAATAAAGAAGATTATCTCGAATCTCCTTTGCAATGGAATTCATTAGCCAAGAAAGCACAAGATTGTTGGCCCCTAACCAAACAGTCATGAGTCAAGCATTAGTAGAACTAGGTCGAGGCAAACTCCCATCGATGAAGGCAACTTTGTTCTTGACTGTGAGAGTAATTGTGATGGACCGACTCCAAGCCACATAGTTGTCACCAGAAAAAATTTCAGATACAAGAAGAGCTCCAGGATTATCAGATGGATGCAAGTAGTAGTAACTTGAGGAGTCATCAGATGGATTCCCCAAAGGGGAGAAGAATTATCAAAAGAAGTATTAGAGGATTTTGCCATAGAAGTAGAAGAAAGAAAGCAAGAATTGTGTATAAAAAAAATCAAGAAGGCAGCAGAATGTTTATGGACGATGATACCATGTAAAATTTTGTAACTTGAAAAATAGGAAACAGAGAACTTGAAATGTAAATGAAGGATTGAGAGCAAATTCAATGTGAATTTCTAATTAACTGGAATTGAATGAATATTACATTTACATCATTTCTATTTATAGACACGTATGCTAACTAACTTGACTGTACATTGGCATTTTAACTAATTTATCCCATTTTCATTTGGACTTAATTTCACTGTCATTTGGAAATATCTTTTGATCTTTTCTGTTTAGCTTCCCTTGACTTTAACTCCAAAGCTTCAATTTGAGTTTGTATATTCCAACACTAATAGAAACACCAATTTACTCATTCTTACAATTACAAGAATAAAAAAATTCAATTGAAAAGTATAAAAAGAAATTTAGAAAAATTACAGGATCTAAATTTATATTTAACCCTATAAGTAAATAAAAAAAAAAAAGCAGACTTTTTAAAATGGCTTAACATGGAAGTTGTATTTGTGTCGATCCAACTTTCGTTTAGCCAGTCAAAGTTTGGATAGGAGATGAAATGATATGAGTTAAGATATATAAAAGTTAAAAATTGAATAAAATATTCTTAGAATATATATTTTTTTAATTAATTATTAATTTGAGATTTTAAAAAATTGAATTGTTTATTTTATTTTATATAAAAATTTAAAAAATTATAATAATTAAATGATATGTTATGAAATAAGATAAAATATATTTCGAAAACAGGAGGTATGAGGTCAGAGTTTGGACAGGAGAGTCTGTCCTAATTTTATACAATTTATGAACGAAAAGTTTCCGCACCGAACCAAAAAAAGTAAGTTGGCATGATGTCATTACGAGATGGAATATCCGAATTGAACCCTAAAAGTCGATATAAAACTTTGAAAAAAAAAATTGTGGCAATTTAAATTAGTGTCAATTTTATTCGAAATTGACGGCTTTCCCTTTATAATTAGTAGTTGGTTTGGGATCAGCCTTCTACGTTGCATAATAATACACATGTCACTTCAACAAGATAAGGGAGTAAGACTTTTACAAATACAATGGTATTAGCCTTTTAGGTCGAGTCTGCATAACACCCCACATGTGGCTGAGAGCCTGAGACCTCACCTTTGTTCTTTAAATCAATCAAACGAAAAAGAATCCAGAAGCTGAGACTTTTATAAGGTTAGTTTGGGAACACAGTTTTCGTAATATATTCGGATATTTTTAATATATATATATTTTTAAAATC
This sequence comes from Juglans microcarpa x Juglans regia, assembly GCF_004785595.1. Classification (NCBI taxonomy): domain Eukaryota; kingdom Viridiplantae; phylum Streptophyta; class Magnoliopsida; order Fagales; family Juglandaceae; genus Juglans; species Juglans microcarpa x Juglans regia. Next base: position 7,872,863 of record NC_054605.1, read on the forward strand.
AAGAAAATAAAAAATATTTTTTATTTTTTATTTTTATATTTTATATTTTATTTAATTATTACAACCTTCACAAATTTTCAATCAAAACACAAAAAATAATATAACTATTTCAACTTTTAAAATAAAAATAATTAAAAAATTATAACATTTTTGTAAAAACTCTCTCTAGTTATCCAAAATTCAATAAAACATTTTAAGTCAGACTATTTCAGTACATTATATATTAGTATCCAAACGGACTCGTATGTATTGCATTCTCTCTGATACATACGGCACAAAGCCGTTAGAATGGGATCATCAATCTTTCAGAAAGTATGTGTCCTACTGATCTCCACTGTCTTCTTTGTTGGGTTAGTTTCATTATCAAATCCTGTTTTTATTTCAGCTTCTTCCCAAGAAGCTACGGCTCTTCTCCAATGGAAAGATAGCCTTCAAAACGAAAGCCAATCTAACTTATCTTCATGGATTTCACCTCAAAATAGTCCCAACAACTCTTCTCCCAATATAAACCAAACATCAAATCCATGCATGTGGTTTGGAATTTCTTGCAACCCTGGTGGAAGTGTCATCAAACTGGAACTGAACAATTCTGGATTGGAAGGTACGCTTCATGGATTTTCTTTTTCCTCTTTCCCAAATCTTTCATATATTGATCTCAGTGGCAACAATCTCTTTGATAGCATTCCATCTCAAATTAGCTACCTGTCCAAACTCATCTATCTTGATTTGTCCTCTAACCAGTTGTCAGGGAAAATCCCTCCAGAAATTGGTTTGTTGACTGATCTTGAGGTTCTCAGCCTTGGTGATAATCACTTAAATGGCTCAATTCTTGAAGACATAGGCCACCTAAAGTCTTTATCCGAGCTCTCTCTTTTCTCAAACAGTTTGGATGGTTTCATTCCTGTTTCTTTAAGTAATTTGAGCAACCTGGAGTATTTGCACCTATACAACAATGAACTCTCTGGTTTCATTCCTCCAGAGATAGGAAATCTCTCCAATTTGGTTGAGTTGTTCTTTGATTCCAATATCCTGACAGGTCTGATCCCTCCAACTTTTGGGAACTTAAAAAGGCTAACCACGTTGTTTTTGTACAATAATTCACTTTCTGGACCCATCCCTTCAGAATTAGGGAATATGGGGTCCCTTGTCCAGTTAAGCCTCCAAACAAACCATCTTAATGGTTCAATTCCCCCATCATTAGGAGATCTGGGAAATCTCACTCTTCTTCATCTCTACTTTAATAACCTCTCTGGCACCATTCCTGACGCGTTAGGAAACTTGAAGCGTATCCAGAATCTACAATTGAGCAGGAACCAACTGCATGGCTCTGTTCCAAATTCATTTGTTAATTTGAGAAACTTGAACGTTCTATACCTCCGTGACAACCAACTTTCTGGTGAAATTCCTCAAGGAATTGGAGATTTCATGAACTTGACTAAACTACAAATAGACACAAACCAATTCACTGGCTTTCTGCCTCAAAACATTTGCCTCAGTGGCTCACTTCAGAATTTTTCTGCAGTCAACAACCATTTCACAGGCCGAGTCCCCAAAAGCTTGAAAAATTGCTCCAGCTTAATCAGAGTCCGCTTAGATGGAAATCAACTCACTGGTGATATATCTGATGATTTTGGAGTCTATCCAACCTTGAACTACATAGATCTAAGCTACAATAGATTTTCTGGCAAAATCTCAAGTAATTGGGGACAGTGTCCACAATTAGAAACCCTAAAATTTGGTGGAAACAATATCACTGGTAGTATATCACTTGAGATTGGAAAATTGACTCAGGTTCATGTGCTTGATCTTTCTGAAAATCACATAGTTGGGGCTATTCCAAAAGAAATTGGAAAGTTGACTTCTCTAGAGCAATTGATGTTGAATGGCAATCAATTTTCGGGTGCTATACCATCAGAACTTGGGTCATTGACTAATCTTGAATACCTTGATTTGTCCTCAAACAGATTGAAGAATTCAATTCCGAGTAATCTTGGGGATTTATCAAAATTGAATTACCTGAACTTAAGCCATAACAACTTTAGCCAAATGCTTCCAGTTCCCCTCATGAGCTTATTTCAGATCTCCGAAATGGATTTGAGTTTTAACTCTTTAAATGGAGAGATACCTTCAGAAATTAGCAGAATGCAGAGCTTGGAGAACCTCAATCTCTCCCACAATTATTTTTCTGGTTTCATTCCCACAGCCTTTGAAGAAATGCGTGCCTTGTTATACATTGACATATCATACAATGATTTTCAAGGTCCCATCCCCAGCAGCAAAGCCTTTCTAGGTGCTCCCATAGAAGCATTACAAGGGAACATGGGACTGTGTGGTAACGTTACAGGATTGGAGCGTTGTAATAACTCCTCAAAGGAGAGCCACAAAGTCGTGTTTCTTACTGTTTTCCCTATTCTGGGAGCACTTTTACTTCTATTTGCTTTCTTTGGAGTTGCTATCGCCTTTAAAAGAAGAAAGAAAGATCCAGAATCAGAACAATCTGACATGCATGAAGTAGAATTTCTTGCGATGACAACTGTCAATGGAAGAACAATGTATCAAGAAATCATGATGGCAACTAAGGCTTTTGATGACTTATATTGTATTGGGAAAGGAGGATGTGGAAGTGTTTATAAAGCAAAGCTGCCTTCTGGTGTTATATTTGCTGTGAAAAAACTCCACCCAGCACATGATGATCGAAGAGGATTCCAGAAAGAGTTCTTAAATGAGACAAGAGCATTGATAGAAATAAGGCATCGGAACATTGTTAAACTCTATGGCTTTTGTTCACATCCAGAACATCCATTTTTGGTTTATGACTACTTCGAAAGGGGTAGCTTGGCAAAAATCTTGGAGAATGAAGATTCTGCCAAAGTACTGGATTGGAATAAACGGTTGAATATTGTTAAAGGCGTGGCTTATGCTTTATCTTACATGCATCATGATTGTGTACTGCCAATTATTCATCGCGATATATCAAGTCGCAACATCTTGCTAGATTCTCAATATGATGCTCATGTTTCGGACTTTGGCACTGCTAAACTTCTGAAGTTAGACACATCCAATTGGTCTTCCCTTGTAGGCACCTACGGATATGTAGCACCAGGTACTTTATTAATTATTTTTTCCCCTAATTTAAGATACACACACACACATATATAGAAGGAATGCATGTTTTGATTTCTTTTTTCTTTTCTTGGCAGAGCTTGCTTATACAATGAAGGTAACTGAGAAATGTGATGTATATAGCTTTGGGGTATTGGCATTAGAAGTCCTAATGGGAAAGCACCCAGGTGATTTCCTTTGCTCTCTATCATCTCCATCAGCTATGAAAAACATACAATTGAAGGATGTTTTGGACAGGCGCCTTCCATTTCCCCAACATGTAGTTGAGGATGAACTTAATACTGTTGTGAAGCTTGCAATAAAGTGCTTAGATTTCCAGCCACAATCTAGGCCAGCTATGCACTTCATATCCCATGCCTTGCAGGCTCAAATTGCCCTTTCCTAGAACCATCTTCATATGAAGTTGCACCAGGAAAGTATCTGCATATAATTTTGTTCGGGGTTTTTATAAGGCGGTGCTACTTTATATATAGCAATTCATAAGTTGTATTACAAGTGATTCCTCGCAAAGATAGAAAGAAAATGCATCAAAATTCTTATTTAGTAAAAACTTTAGAATCCTCAATAAGTAGAAAAGAAAAGAATAAATATAACATATATATATATATATATATATATAATTTTTTAGGTCTTTCTTATTTTTTGGTGGGGGTGGGTTTTCAACCTACCTAGTCTTCTTTATTTGTGCTTCTGTTTTCTTTTTTCGTGAGTTTCGTCCGTTTTAGTATCACTACTCGTATGTAATGTATGCATCAGCTATATGTAAACAAGATATGGATATTAAGAACACAAAATATGATCATTTGTTAACGTTAAATATAGTCTTAAAAAAAAATAGTCGGGCCAAATAGTAAATAGTAGGGCCAATTCAAATGGATTCCAAATTTGCAAAACCTTTTTCAAAGTTAGTAGGCAGACTTGCATGTTTTATGATCGTACAAATCATTTTTCTATCAAATTGTCAACATTAATCAAAATTAATATTTTATTTTTATTTAAAAAATAATATATGTTGTTTTAAAAACTTTTAGAAAACTAAATTAAAAAAAAAAAGGGGAAATCGTGGTGGCTGGTTGTCAATGTTATAGCTTGTCTCTGTGGGTAGATTGAGGCTTCGAGCCTCCAGCTGCCGGAACATTTTTTTTTTTTTTTGTCATTTTCAAAATTTTCTAAAAATATAAAAAAATATTTTTTATCCTCATTTAAAAAATAAATAAATTGACAGGTAGCGCCTTTTAATTGGATCGTGTTATCTATTAACCAAAATTGTAAGAAAATAATGTCTTATCACTAAAATTGCAATCCATAATTAAGGAATTATATTGTAAAACTAAAGAAAAGATACAAGAGAATTGAAGGATTACAATATATGAAACTAGTTTTTCAGGAATTCAATATTATTTCTCACAACATTCTTACTGTTTGTCTACAACAAATCCTCATCAAGACTCCCTTTTATAGACATGGAAAGATACATTACATTAAATAGATACATGACCTTAGAGAGTGACAATACATGAATCAAGAGAATACATGAACATTGAAAATAGGAATACATGAATGGGTAAGAATTATAATGGTCATCCATTAAATACATGGAATGTATTTTACTACATTCATGTACTTACAACATTCTCTCTTGAATGACCATACATAAAGAATATGTCTCATTAAAACCTTGCCAAGGAAAAATCCGATGGGAAAAAAACCAATAGCGAAGAAAAAAGAGTACAATATTCTTACATACCTAGGAATGCTTTAGGATCACCTCGTTAAAACCTTGCAAAGGAAAATCCAGTGGGAAAAACTTAGTGAAGGAAAAAGAGTATAATCTGTATGATCATTTTCTCCCTCTCAAAAGTATGTAGAGCTTCATTGTTCACAATAAAAGATTTTTGAGTTGATGCATTCCAATACTATATAGATCTGTCAAATTTTCACATGATTGTATTTGTTTTACATCCATATCACCGTTCTTTTGGAGCTCGTGTGTAAAATAACTTTGGTGAAATGTGCCTGGTTCTATCACCTTTGATATAGCCTCACCATAGTGCACCACCAGCTTTAGATGCGATTCCGTTCTGGTATCCTTTTCTTTTAGGATCCATTCAAGATTCGTTGACTATACTTCGTCGACTCAGGGATTACCACTTCATTTTAAGCATTCCTGAGTGGATAGAAGAGTTCCACTAGGACATTTCCCTGCCCTAACCTTTAGGGTCGTGATAAAAACTTTTCTTTCAAAAATGACTCTTTTTTCTTTTCAAAAGATTTTCACAATCCTAATGCATGAGACATGACAATGGAACTTTGAACTTTCATGAGACACATGCAAATGCCGAAATGCCGAATCATATCCATGTGACATTCATACATGCAATTTCAATACATTTCACGTTACAGCTTGAAAATAATAGTCTAACACCCGGACCCAGTCAAGCTTGATTTTTATATATTTTTGGATTTATGAGTATGAAAAACCGAATTGAGTGTTCGAGCTTTTTTTTAATAGACTAAGGGCTTAAAATCTTTGTTTTTGAGGTTTATGATTTTATTTTCTTTGGTGTTTATAATTAGGTTAAAAATCTTTTTATGAGTCGAGAAAATTTTTGGACTAATTGAATTATTTTTTAGAAATTGAGTCGTGATCGATGACTCAAGAAAAAGCCAAGACCCAAGCCCACACCCGTGTTTTTTAAACCATTAAAACCAACTGAGTTTATGATTTTCTTTTTGCCGCAACGCATGATTGCACTCCCATGCACGTATGCCTCTATATTCTCCTCAGCTTTAGGGTTTTGTTTTTGTTTTGTTTCAATCACCTATATATTCACATGGCAACTTCACAGCTCATCGCACAGCCCCATAGATTTCTCATCGTGCACGGCTTCATCTAGTTCATTTTCCTCGTCCGTTTTCCACGGCATGCATGATATTGCACGTCTCCCTAATTTCTCTACGGTTTTTTTTTTCTTTTCTTTTTTTTTTTTTTTTTTCCGTAGCCTATATATTTATTCAAACTTCCTGCAAAACACCAACCCGTAGCACCGTAACTCAGTCTCTTCGCACCGTCTGAAAATCAGCCCAATGCCTCCACCCATGCATGTACGTTCGCAGCATGCTTACACTGCGACTCAGCCTCCGTCAAACCCTCCACCAAGTTCCAGCCGCTGCTACCTTATTCAACCACCACTCCACTACCGCAAACGAGCCAGCCCGAGATGCAACTTGACGTCACTTTCCGTGGCGTTACTGCATCAGAAAAGCCAATGCCCGTGTACACTCAGCCAAGCGGAAACCACCCCGTGCGAGTTTCCCCTTGCACGACAGAAGCCATTGGCCATTGCCCAACCCCATGGGAAACAGTAAACCACCGAGAATCATGAGAAGTCATTCCCTTGTTTCTTATCATCAAAACAGAGCCAATATCTCCACTACGTAAGGCTCCTCTGCGAGCTGCCCAACCACTAGGAGGGTTGCATCAAGCAGCCTTTGCCACCTCTGCCCGGGGCCGCTATCAGCTGCTGGAAATCAAGCCTCCACCGCCCAGTGATGTCTAGCGCCACCATCTGAAGCCTCCATGCACGCCACATGGTGAGTAATCTCCCTCTCCGTCTCTCGTTCATCCCTCTCTCTCTCTCTCTCTCTCAGTGCGTAGCCGCCCTATCCCACCTTGTCTCAGCCACCTCGCAGCTCCCTGCCCCACCCCCCCCCCCCCGGCCCGCCTCCATCGCACGACCTGGGTCAACAAAGAAATAAAAAGAGGTGCATTGCCCTTTACGTAAGGTTAGGGAAGGTTTCAAAACAAGGATATTACAATTTTACCCTTGAGTTATAAGCCAAAGCATATCTTTATATTTTTTTGTACGTAAATTCACTGAGTTTTACCTTGGGTGTCGATGGCTTTTAGAAAATTTGTAATTATATTCTTTTAAACTGAATCTAGTTTTGCTTTATATAGATACAAAAATTGTATTTTTACAGAAATATTTTAGATTTTAATGTACAAGTTGGAAGTGTTAATTGATATCAAGGTAATTTGAGAAGTGATTATATTTTAGGATTGTAAGAGTTGTAGATTTTGTTTTTTAAGGAAAATTAGGTTATGTAGTATTTCATGTTTAAGCATTGATATACGTGCTTGATTGAAAATTTATAAGAGTACGTGACTATTTTATAAGTGACGATTGATTTTTGTTCAGTACTGCTGAGGAAAAATTCCGTTAAGTTAAGGAGTTCAGGTAAACGGGGTTCCTATGCTAGACTTTGCATAAAATAAAATGAGCTGAGATTGATTTTTTTATAAAATATACATGTTTGGTTATAAAAAGAAATTTGAACTATCTCAGTTATTTGTTCTGCATTACTAATGAGATTCTGTTTAAGAAGAAAGTATTTTCTGTCATGACTGGTGTAGGCATGAGCTTATTTTTAACATTTTGTTTCTAAATCTTGCAAAAGAGAGGGAATATAAAATTTTGTGCATAAAATTATATTTGTGATCTGATTCTGTTCTGTTCTGATGATGTTCAGTACTCTGGAATGATATGATGTGTTTTCTGAAAACCTCTGGCATAATATTCTATTTCTGTTTCTGTTCCGTTTTGACCTTACCATGAGTGTAAAACTATGGCCTCTGTTCGGGTTGGTACCAACTTTTCTGTTTCTGGTGCACCCACTTTAGAAACAAAATAGTTTTCTGCGTGGTCTTTCCTATGTGCACACACGGGGTTCCGGGAATGAATAAGGGGAAGATTCACATTTTATTTCTGCTCGGTTAGCTACCGGGATTTGCACAACCCTACCACGGGGTTAAACATGGTATATGTTCTGATATGATAAGATAAGATGTGATGTTTCAATTTATGCTATGCCAAAGAGATTTTGATTCTGAATATTTTCGAACTTTCGCTCTGATATATTTTAATAAATGTTTTGACTTTGCATTATGAAAACAAATATTCTGATTATGCATTCTGAACTCTGTAAATGTTCATGTTTACACACTAGTATATGTTCTCTACTTACTGAGTTGTTGATAATAACCCCTTATCTCCACAACAATTTTCAGATGATTTTGAATAGTTCATCTAAGGATTAGGACAATGGAGCATGGGTGAGATGATTATTTAAGCATTGTTGATTACTCATAAGAAGATTTCTGAGAATTGACGGATTTTATTAAGAGATTTTGTAGTATTTTGATGACTTTATATTTTGGAGTCTGTAAATATATTGATGAAATGTGAGTTTTAAGTTATAGGGAGTAACTCTCCGACCCCTGCGGGAATGAGGCGTTACAAATAGAACACGCGAACATGTTCCTTTATAAAAACTCTTAAGGCATTCATATCAATCAAGAAGCATTCATTCAATCATTTTTCCATATATGGGTTGAAACATGCAAACCCTAGTTTATCCAAGAATCATTTTTAGCTCTTTAAACTCAAAGCACCAATGATCATGCTATATCCATAGTGTTGGCCGAAACCTCTTATATTCCAATAAAAATTTGGTGAACTTCTAATCTTTTAATGTGTTAAGCAAAACTTTTGACAATGATAAATAGTTATATATAGACTTAATTCTAGTTTGCCAAAATTTCAAATTTCATTTAGGGTTTCTTTTTTCATGTCAAAATCAGACTGCTCCAGCTTGTTCAAGAGCATCCATATCGCATTCTAAATAATTTTCACAAATTTTCACCTAAGGCTTGTACGCGTACCTAGCCAGCATTACACTTTCGCAAATCACTTTTAAGTACACCATACATACACCTCATTCCTAAATTAATCTTCATCAAGTCAATTTAAATTTTATTTTTGTTCTTTCTAATTTAGTCTTATTAATAAATTAACCATTTATTTCTCTTGTCAAGTATTACGTCTAATTAATTAATTTAGTGGTTTAAATAATATAATTAATTATTTCCGTTTTAGACCACTAATTTCAAAGCAAATAAACTAAATGCATGGTACATAATATTTTTGAAAGTAAGAGATTTGCTCTTGATCATCAATCCATGATAAAAATGCCATACGCAAATTATTTTGAAAATATTGTCAACATGAAATTAGGTATAACGTCCCATATCATTCTATTGCTGAGTGGAAATTACACTAAAGCTGAAACCATGATGCCCTATTTTATTAGCTCAAGTACGTACACATACGCACATACTTTGAAAATTATACATCCATGCACGGACTTTTTAGATCATCCACCATACTAAAAGGAATATAGCTTTGTAGTTGCAGGCAGTATCTATGAGCACTACCAAAGCTCTACAATGAAACCATTTTTCTTCTATTTGTCGTGCTTGCTTCAAATCCCTGCCTATCGTCAGGTGAACCGTGAAGAATTCTTCGAATATCATCACTACCATAACTTACAATCTGATCCACTCCTGCAATAAGACAAGATTACGTAATTAATCGACTGAAGGAATAAACTTGATACTATTATTAATGATTCTTTAAGGTTAATTATATGCTAATATTACATACCGTGTTGAAGATCAAATCCTTTACTGATTTCTCGAGGGGTAGCATTATTCTTGGTGTAGTTGGGTATTTCACGGGGAGAAACATTCCTTGCAAGAAATAGAAATGCAATCAAGTAAAATGCAAAGGTGGTAGTAGTAGAAACCTTGCAATAAGCCATTTTGGGAATATTAGGGGAATGCGCTCCTTCTCCTTTATATAGCACTTAATGACTTGATGAGGTATATGTAATTAGGAGGACTCAAGCTTGGAATTGGTCTTAATTGCCTGATGTATAAAGACTCAAGCTTTGAATTGGTCTTGGAAGCCCACGACTTTGAGCTATAAACGGGCGGGTTTTATATAGGAAACACTGAGAATAAGAAGCCAATTGTCCAATGAAAACATTTGCCTCTTTTACACAGCACCTTAAGTCAATGACCGATGTAATCTTAATTATAGGCTCGACAAACTTCATCATGTACATAAAGTCAAGAGAAGCTTATTAACTTGCCTTAGTTCCTCTCTTTCATTTTTTTATTTATCTTGCACATCAACACTACAATAGAATGTGTATTTTGTGACAGAGAAAACTGTCACAAAAAAATGGCAAACCGTCACTGAACATATTTGGTGACGGTTTGAAACCGTCACCATGACCGTCACCTAAAGTGCGTCACAGAAAACATTTGGTGACGTTTACTGTTCAACCGTCACAAAAAATATTTTTAGTGACGGTTGAAAGTGTTCCGTTCGGTACAACGTTCGAACGTTCCTTTTTTTGTGACGGTTATGAACTGTCACAGAAAATCACGTTCGGACTTAAAATCAAACGTTCGGACGTTATACCCGACCGATTGGCGTTCGAATGAGAGAAGTTGACGTTCGTTGGATATCGTGTTCGAACGTATGAAATTTACGTTCGAATGTTAATGCGTCCGAACGTTAATTACATTAAACGTTCGAATATTTGTTCGAACGTAAACGTAAATGTTCAAACGTAGCGCGTTTAATGTTCGGACGTTATTTCGAATGTAAACGAAGGAGCGTCCGAATGCAAGTTCTTTGTTCGAACGTTAGTCGCTTTACCGTTCGAACGGTTTGTTCGTTTTAGCATGAGTACGTTCGAACGTATAGTTTAACGTTCGAACGATTCAATTGTATTTACGTTCGAACGTTTGTTACAGTGTGAACCAACATTCGAACGATTTTTATTTACATTCGAACGTACATATCAGAAATACTAATTTCATAAAATTTAAAAACATAATACCAATTGTATCATATTACATACCCAATTAACAAGTAACAATGTCTTATAAAAGTACAAAATTAGATATTAAAACTAGTCAGAAATATTGATAAAATTTATTTCTTCTTTTTCCCTAGCCCACGGGGATTCTGTTGCAACGACATAACACGTTCCATTTGCACCATCATCTCCCGTTGCACTTGCTCTTGCACTTCATTGCGTATTCTTTCCTCCTGGTCTCTCTGTTGGTCCTGCAAACGCGTCTCTAAATGAGACTGTCGTTCTAAGAGAGACTCTAACTCTTGTTGTCTCGACCTCATATACTCATTCTCACGCCGTGCAGTTTCTAAATCTGCCGTAAGATTATTAATTTGTGAAGCCGATGAGGTTGAGGAGGATGAACATTTATGCTTGATAGATCGTCCCAAACCTCTTGCCATACTATACAGCGGCCCGAGCACTTGCGTGAATATGTCTATGTCACTAGGAGAGGATTCCTCAGAAGCCGACTGCATCTCCAACATTTTGCTCTGCAATTTAAAAGGTAATGATCGTAAATAATTAGTAACGTATTAAAAGAAATAGAAATAAGAAATAAACTATTAAAATATTATACAAATAATTTATTTAACAAAATTAACACTGCTTACATAATTATCTGCAGCGACAGGATCCATCCACTCACTATGCTCATTAGTGTGAGCAGCAGCATAGACATGAATGAGGGAAAAGTTTTCAGGATCATCACGTTTCTAACAAAGCGAGAATATTAGCAATTTTAAAAAGATAATATTAGTACTTATCAGAAATAATATCAGGAAAATAAATGAATTCTATAATTTTTTAATTACCATTTTTTCAGCAAGAGGGTGGAATGATCTTGAACCGGCACGATGGTGGACAGTCAGAACGGATCTATTCTGTGCATTTGTAGAACTCAAGTGCTACAAAATATATTAAAAATGTTAATTGTAATATGTATACATATAATATATAAAACGAATATGAATGTAAATAATTAAAAGATATAAATGTAAAATACCTGATAATCTGGAGATGCGAAAAGATCACAACACTTTCTCCAATCATCTAACTGCATCTGCTGAAAAGGAGATTGCGCAGCCTCTTCCAACGTCTCAAACTTCTTGAAGTGGTCATGACATCGTCCTTTGTGACGTCGGAATAGTGTAGCCATCAACTCATTCACGGTTCTCAAATCCTCGCTACGGCCAAAGTCGAGGTCGAATTCATCCTAATAAGGGAATCAGGTAAAAAATATAATATATTAATCTAGGTGAAAAAAATGTACTGAAAAGTAAACTCACCAGCACACAACTTCGAATGTGCTCCTTAATCTCATTCGGAACATCTCGCCATGAGCGCACATAAAATGGAGTATAAGCTCGAACTACTGTGCCAATATAGGAGGAAAGCGCTGCTGCACTATCATCCACTCCTCCAGTGGAATTATCAGGAATTGTGATCTTCAGTTTACCATGCCTTCTATTTTTTCAAGAGAGATTCAACGTGTATAGCCACGACAGCGACGTGCAGATGCATCAACTACATGATAATAGATATACTATAATTATAATTATATAGTTATTGAGAAAAAAGTATTAACTATATATATAATTATCAACGACAATATTTCCTTACTGGTAGGTGTCGACTGGCTGTTGTTCTCTTCTGTGTTAGCTTGATCTTCAGGAACGGATTCCTCGAGTGAGAAGTCCTCAATGGGTTCAGGACTTGGACTTGGCGGAGGCACATTTCTTCGTTGTCGTTTTGGCGGCATTCTTGAAAATAATTAATTATATCAAAGAAATTAATTAGAAGAAATTATGAAAATTCAAGATATTTTATAGTCACCTATATGAATAAAATATTTAGTACTTTTATTCTTCAGATGAATTTTCCATGCTTGTTTCAGAATCTCCATCAATAACATCTTCATCATCATCATGCACCTCTTCTTCATATAATTTTAAAGGTTATTATATAATTTTAATTATTATCATTCCACAATTATAATCTTAATTGTTATACTTAATTGAGTGAGTTATTTACTTATATAGACAATAAGTATATAATTTTTATATAAGAATCTATTTGATCCTTATTTCCTTTCTCTTTAGTTTATAATAAATAAGTATATTTACATATTCAAACTCTACTTATTTAGTAGTTTCAAGACTTTTTTATTGAAGAGTATTTTAAAGGTTATATTATAATTTTAATTATTATCATTCTTAAAATATAATTTTAATTGTTATACTTAAATTGTAAAAGAAGTATAATATAATTTTAAATATTATAATTCTTAAAGAGTTAGTTTTATTTGTTATTACTTAATTTCAAATATTATTATAAATATTTAATTATCATTCTTAAATTTCAATGGTTATACAATAATTTTAATTATTATAATTCTTAAAGAGTTACTTTTATTTGTTATTACTTAATTTGAAATATTATTATCACAATTTTTCAAATCCATATCACAAAAACACATTGTATAAATATCATAAAATTCAAATAAAGACAAGAAATAAAAATTTTTTCTTACCAAACTCAACTCTCTCTAACTCTCTAACTCAACTCTCTCTCTCTCTCTCTCTCTGTTGCGCGCACGGGAGAAGAAAAAATGATCCGCTTCCTCCCGTGCGCGTACTGATTAAGTTCTAAAATTATTAGTTTAAACGTTCGAACGTTTAAGTTGTACGTCCGAACGTTATATGCTAAAATTATTAGTTTAAACGTTTGAACGTTTAAGTTGTACGTCCGAACGTTATATGCTAAAATTTCCCCCACTCATAACGTTCGGACGTTTACAGTACACGTTCGAACGTACCATTCTTATTTATAACATAAAATCTAGCGGGAAAGTTCCCGCACTTTCCTCATATATGTTCGAATGTATCACAATTTTTCGTTCGAACGTTTGTAAATTTACAGATAAACGTTCGAACATTTAACTTAAACGTCCGAACGTACATTTCATCAAAGTGTTACCATATTTGAGCGGGAAATTTCCCGCACTAATTTAACTAACGTTCGAACGTTAACATATTTGGTGTTCAGATGTACATAATTTTCTGGTGATTTTCATCAAATAACGTTCGAACGTATAGTCTAAACGTCCGAACGTCTGAATAATCACACAGATACCTTAATCAAGCGGGAAATTTCCCGCTCTTATTTTAACATTCGAACGTTAACTTGAAACGTTCGAACGTACGATTCCTACTATACTAACTTATAATATATTTGTAATAATGTAAACATATTCAAACGTCATTCACAAATAATAATTTAAATATTTCAAGTCCATATCACAACATATTCATAATAACTCACAATATATTCACAAAATAACATGCCACATGTATTAACATATTTTTAAAGTTGAGTAAGCAATAAACATGTATTAACAAAGCCTAATGAAAATATATTTCTAATAAGAAAGATAATATTTCAAATTCATATCACAACATATTTACAAAAACTCACAAACTATTTACAAACTATACAAATAATAATCACAATATTTCAAGAGTAAGCATAAAATCACAACAATATATTGATAAAGTTTAGAAATATACCTAGCACTCACAATATCCTCTTACAAATCAAAATCTTCCAACTTCCCAAAACAAGCAATCCTTCAAAAAATACAACACTAACTTATTAGAAATATTCTATAACAAAAGCACATTGTATAAATATCATAAAATTCAAATAAAGACAAGAAATAAAAATTTTTTCTTACCAAAACTCAACTCTCTCTAACTCTCTAACTCTCTAACTCAACTCTCTCTCACTCTAACACCCTCTCTCTCTCTCTCTCTGTTGCGCGCACGGGAGAAGAAGAAATGATCCGCTTCCTCCCATGCGCGTACTGATTAATACCGCAAATTATTAGTTTAAACGTTCGAATGTTTAAGTTGTACGTCCGAACGTTATACGCTAAAATTTCCCCCGCTCATAACATTCGGATGCTTACAGTACACGTTCGAACGTACCCTTCTTATTTATAACATAAAATCTAGCGGGAAAGTTCCCGCACTTTGCTCATATATGTTCGAATGTATCACAATTTTAAATGAGAACATAAATGTATATAATATATAAATTATACCATATATATAAATCAATAATATATATTAAATTGTTACTTATTAAATTCTTTATTATATACTAACTTATACTATAATATGTATACTACATTTTATATATCTATTTATAACTATATACTACATTGTATAGTATGATAGCATAATACTTTAAATGAGAACATAAATGTATATAATAGGTAAATTATACCATATATATAAATCAATAATATATATTAAATTGTTACTTATTAAATTCTTTATTATATACTAACTTATACTATAATATGTATACTAGATTTTATATATCTATTTATAACTATATACTACATTGTATGGTACGATAGTATAATACTTTAAATGAGAACATAAATGTATATAATATATAAATTATACCATATATATAAATCAATAATATATATTAAATTGTTACTTATTAAATTCTTTATTATATACTAACTTATACTATAATATATATACAACATTTTATATATATATTTATAACTATATACTACATTGTATAGTATGATAGCATAATATTTTAAATGAGAACATAAATGTATATAATATATAAATTATACCATATATATAAATCAATAATATATATTAAATTGTTACTTATTAAATTCTTTATTATATACTAACTTATACTATAATATGTATACTACATTTTATATATCTATTTATAACTATATACTACATTGTATAGTATGATAGCATAAAACTTTAAATGAGAACATAAATGTATATAATAGGTAAATTATACCATATATATAAATCAATAATATATATTAAATTGTTACTTATTAAATTCTTTATTATATACTAACTTATACTATAATATGTATACTATATTTTATATATCTATAACTATATACTACATTGTATAGTATGATAGCATAATACTTTAAATGAGAACATAAATGTATATAATATATAAATTATACCATATATATAAATCAATAATATATATTAAATTGTTACTTATTAAATTCTTTATTATATACTAACTTATACTATAATATGTATACTATATTTTATATATCTATAACTATATACTACATTGTATAGTATGATAGCATAATACTTTAAATGAGAACATAAATGTATATAATATATAAATTATACCATATATATAAATCAATAATATATATTAAATTGTTACTTATTAAATTCTTTATTATATACTAACTTATACTATAATATGTATACTACATTTTATATATCTATAACTATATACTACATTGTATAGTATGATAGCATAATACTTTAAATGAGAACAAAAATGTATATAATATATAAATTACACCATATATATAAATCAATAATATATATTAAATTGTTACTTATTAAATTCTTTATTATATACTAACTTATACTATAATATATATACTACATTTTATATTTCTATTTATAACTATATACTACATTGTATAGTATGATAGCATAATATTTTAAATGAGAACATAAATGTATATAATAAATAAATTATACCATATATATAAATCAATAATATATATTAAATTGTTACTTATTAAATTCTTTATTATATACTAACTTATACTTTAAAATATATATTACATTTTATATATCTATTTATAACTATATACTACATTGTATAGTATGATAGCATAATATTTTAAATGAGAACATAAATGTATATAATATATAAATTATACCATATGTATAAATCAATAATATATATTAAATTGTTACTTATTAAATTCTTTATTATATACTAACTTATACTTTAATATGTATACTATATTTTATATATTTATAACTATATACTACATTGTATAGTATGATAGCATAATACTTTAAATGAGAACATAAATGTATATAATATATAAATTATACCATATATAAAAATCTATAAAAATCAATAATTTATATTAAATTGTTAATTATTAAATTCTTTATTATATACTAACTTATACTTTAATATGTATACTATATTTTATATATCTATAACTATATACTACATTGTATAGTATGATAGTATAATACTTTAAATGAGAACATAAATGTATATAATATATAAATTATACCATATATATAAATCAATAATATATATTAAATTGTTACTTATTAAATTCATTATTATATACTAACTTATACTATAATATATATACTACATTTTATATATATATATTTATAACTATATACTACATTGTATAGTATGATAGCATAATATTTTAAATGAGAACATAAATGTATATAATATATAAATTATACCATATATATAAATCAATAATATATATTAAATTGTTACTTATTAAATTCTTTATTATATACTAACTTATACTATAATATGTATACTACATTTTATATATCTATTTATAACTATATACTACATTGTATAGTATGATAGCATAATACTTTAAATGAGAACATAAATGTATATAATAGGTAAATTATACCATATATATAAATCAATAATATATATTAAATTGTTACTTATTAAATTCTTTATTATATACTAACTTATACTATAATATGTATACTATATTTTATATATCTATAACTATATACTACATTGTATAGTATGATAGCATAATACTTTAAATGAGAACATAAATGTATATAATATATAAATTATACCATATATATAAATCAATAATATATATTAAATTGTTACTTATTAAATTCTTTATTATATACTAACTTATACTATAATATGTATACTATATTTTATATATCTATAACTATATACTACATTGTATAGTATGATAGCATAATACTTTAAATGAGAACATAAATGTATATAATATATAAATTATACCATATATATAAATCAATAATATATATTAAATTGTTACTTATTAAATTCTTTATTATATACTAACTTATACTATAATATGTATACTACATTTTATATATCTATAACTATATATTACATTGTATAGTATGATAGCATAATATTTTAAATGAGAACATAAATGTATATAATATATAAATTATACCATATATATAAATCAATAATATATATTAAATTGTTACTTATTAAATTCTTTATTATATACTAACTTATACTTTTATATGTATATTATATTTTATGTATTTATAACTATATACTACATTGTATAGTATGATAGCATAATACTTTAAATGAGAACATAAATGTATATAATATATAAATTATACCATATATATAAATCAATAATATATATTAAATTGTTACTTATTAAATTCTTTATTATATACTAACTTATACTATAATATATATACTACATTTTATATTTCTATTTATAACTATATACTACATTGTATAGTATGATAGCATAATATTTTAAATGAGAACATAAATGTATATAATATATAAATTATACCATATATATAAATCAATAATATACATTAAATTGTTACTTATTAAATTCTTTATTATATACTAACTTATACTATAAAATATATATTACATTTTATATATATATAACTATATACTACATTGTATAGTATGATAGCATAATACTTTAAATGAGAACATAAATGTATATAATATATAAATTATACCATATATAAAAATCTATAAAAATCAATAATTTATATTAAATTGTTACTTATTAAATTCTTTATTATATACTAACTTATACTTTAATATGTATACTATATTTTATATATCTATAACTATATACTACATTGTATAGTATGATAGTATAATACTTTAAATGAGAACATAAATGTATATAATATATAAATTATACCATATATATAAATCAATAATATATATTAAATTGTTACTTATTAAATTCTTTATTATATACTAACTTATACTATAATATATATACTACATTTTATATATATATATTTATAACTATATACTACATTGTATAGTATGATAGCATAATATTTTAAATGAGAACATAAATGTATATAATATATAAATTATACCATATATATAAATCAATAATATATATTAAATTGTTACTTATTAAATTCTTTATTATATACTAACTTATACTATAATATATATACTACATTTTATATTTCTATTTATAACTATATACTACATTGTATAGTATGATAGCATAATATTTTAAATGAGAACATAAATGTATATAATATATAAATTATACCATATATATAAATCAATAATATATATTAAATTGTTACTTATTAAATTCTTTATTATATACTAACTTATACTATAAAATATATATTACATTTTATATATCTATTTATAACTATATACTACATTGTATAGTATGATAGCATAATATTTTAAATGAGAACATAAATGTATATAATATATAAATTATACCATATGTATAAATCAATAATATATATTAAATTGTTACTTATTAAATTCTTTATTATATACTAACTTATACTTTAATATGTATACTATATTTTATATATTTATAACTATATACTACATTGTATAGTATGATAGCATAATACTTTAAATGAGAACATAAATGTATATAATATATAAATTATACCATATATAAAAATCTATAAAAATCAATAATTTATATTAAATTGTTACTTATTAAATTCTTTATTATATACTAACTTATACTTTAATATCTATACTATATTTTATATATCTATAACTATATACTACATTGTATAGTATGATAGTATAATACTTTAAATGAGAACATAAATGTATATAATATATAAATTATACCATATATATAAATCAATAATATATATTAAATTTTTACTTATTAAATTCTTTATTATATACTAACTTATACTATAATATATATACTACATTTTATATATATATATATTTATAACTATATACTACATTGTATAGTATGATAGCATAATATTTTAAATGAGAACATAAATGTATATAATATATAAATTATACCATATATATAAATCAATAATATATATTAAATTGTTACTTATTAAATTCTTTATTATATACTAACTTATACTATAATATGTATACTACATTTTATATATCTATTTATAACTATATACTACATTGTATAGTATGATAGCATAATACTTTAAATGAGAACATAAATGTATATAATAGGTAAATTATACCATATATATAAATCAATAATATATATTAAATTGTTACTTATTAAATTCTTTATTATATACTAACTTATACTATAATATGTATACTATATTTTATATATCTATAACTATATACTACATTGTATAGTATGAGAGCATAATACTTTAAATGAGAACATAAATGTATATAATATATAAATTATACCATATATATAAATCAATAATATATATTAAATTGTTACTTATTAAATTCTTTATTATATACTAACTTATACTATAATATATATACTACATTTTATATATCTATTTATAACTATATACTACATTGTATAGTATGATAGCATAATATTTTAAATGAGAACATAAATGTATATAATATATAAATTATACCATATGTATAAATCAATAATATATATTAATTTGTTACTTATTAAATTCTTTATTATATACTAACTTATAATATAATATATATACTACATTTTATATATATATATTTATAACTATATACTACATTGTATAGTATGATAGCATAATACTTTAAATGAGAACATAAAAGTATATAATATATAAATTATACCATATATATAAATCAATAATATATATTAAATTGTTACTTATTAAATTCTTTATTATATACTAACTTATACTATAATATGTATACTATATTTTATATATCTATAACTATATACTACATTGTATAGTATGATAGCATAATATTTTAAATGAGAACATAAATGTATATAATATATAAATTATACCATATGTATAAATCAATAATATATATTAATTTGTTACTTATTAAATTCTTTATTATATACTAACTTATAATATAATATATATACTACATTTTATATATATATATTTATAACTATATACTACATTGTATAGTATGATAGCATAATACTTTAAATGAGAACATAAATGTATATAATAGGTAAATTATACCATATATATAAATCAATAATATATATTAAATTGTTACTTATTAAATTCTTTATTATATACTAACTTATACTATAATATGTATACTATATTTTATATATCTATAACTATATACTACATTGTATAGTATGATAGCATAATATTTTAAATGAGAACATAAATGTATATAATATATAAATTATACCATATGTATAAATCAATAATATATATTAAATTGTTACTTATTAAATTCTTTATTATATACTAACTTATACTTTAATATGTATACTATATTTTATATATTTATAACTATATACTACATTGTATAGTATGATAGCATAATACTTTAAATGAGAACATAAATGTATATAATATATAAATTATACCATATATAAAAATCTATAAAAATCAATAATTTATATTAAATTGTTACTTATTAAATTCTTTATTATATACTAACTTATACTTTAATATCTATACTATATTTTATATATCTATAACTATATACTACATTGTATAGTATGATAGTATAATACTTTAAATGAGAACATAAATGTATATAATATATAAATTATACCATATATATAAATCAATAATATATATTAAATTTTTACTTATTAAATTCTTTATTATATACTAACTTATACTATAATATATATACTACATTTTATATATATATATATTTATAACTATATACTACATTGTATAGTATGATAGCATAATATTTTAAATGAGAACATAAATGTATATAATATATAAATTATACCATATATATAAATCAATAATATATATTAAATTGTTACTTATTAAATTCTTTATTATATACTAACTTATACTTTAATATCTATACTATATTTTATATATCTATAACTATATACTACATTGTATAGTATGATAGTATAATACTTTAAATGAGAACATAAATGTATATAATATATAAATTATACCATATATATAAATCAATAATATATATTAAATTTTTACTTATTAAATTCTTTATTATATACTAACTTATACTATAATATATATACTACATTTTATATATATATATATTTATAACTATATACTACATTGTATAGTATGATAGCATAATATTTTAAATGAGAACATAAATGTATATAATATATAAATTATACCATATATATAAATCAATAATATATATTAAATTGTTACTTATTAAATTCTTTATTATATACTAACTTATACTATAATATGTATACTACATTTTATATATCTATTTATAACTATATACTACATTGTATAGTATGATAGCATAATACTTTAAATGAGAACATAAATGTATATAATAGGTAAATTATACCATATATATAAATCAATAATATATATTAAATTGTTACTTATTAAATTCTTTATTATATACTAACTTATACTATAATATGTATACTATATTTTATATATCTATAACTATATACTACATTGTATAGTATGAGAGCATAATACTTTAAATGAGAACATAAATGTATATAATATATAAATTATACCATATATATAAATCAATAATATATATTAAATTGTTACTTATTAAATTCTTTATTATATACTAACTTATACTATAATATATATACTACATTTTATATATCTATTTATAACTATATACTACATTGTATAGTATGATAGCATAATACTTTAAATGAGAACATAAATGTATATAATATATAAATTATACCATATATATAAATCAATAATATATATTAAATTGTTACTTATTAAATTCTTTATTATATACTAACTTATACTATAATATGTATACTATATTTTATATATCTATAACTATATACTACATTGTATAGTATGATAGCATAATACTTTAAATGAGAACATAAATGTATATAATATATAAATTATACCATATATATAAATCAATAATATATATTAAATTGTTACTTATTAAATTCTTTATTATATACTAACTTATACTATAATATGTATACTACATTTTATATATCTATAACTATATATTACATTGTATAGTATGATAGCATAATATTTTAAATGAGAACATAAATGTATATAATATATAAATTATACCATATATATAAATCAATAATATATATTAAATTGTTACTTATTAAATTCTTTATTATATACTAACTTATACTTTTATATGTATATTATATTTTATGTATTTATAACTATATACTACATTGTATAGTATGATAGCATAATACTTTAAATGAGAACATAAATGTATATAATATATAAATTATACCATATATATAAATCAATAATATATATTAAATTGTTACTTATTAAATTCTTTATTATATACTAACTTATACTATAATATATATACTACATTTTATATTTCTATTTATAACTATATACTACATTGTATAGTATGATAGCATAATATTTTAAATGAGAACATAAATGTATATAATATATAAATTATACCATATATATAAATCAATAATATACATTAAATTGTTACTTATTAAATTCTTTATTATATACTAACTTATACTATAAATATATATTACATTTTATATATATATAACTATATACTACATTGTATAGTATGATAGCATAATACTTTAAATGAGAACATAAATGTATATAATATATAAATTATACCATATATAAAAATCTATAAAAATCAATAATTTATATTAAATTGTTACTTATTAAATTCTTTATTATATACTAACTTATACTTTAATATGTATACTATATTTTATATATCTATAACTATATACTACATTGTATAGTATGATAGTATAATACTTTAAATGAGAACATAAATGTATATAATATATAAATTATACCATATATATAAATCAATAATATATATTAAATTGTTACTTATTAAATTCTTTATTATATACTAACTTATACTATAATATATATACTACATTTTATATATATATATTTATAACTATATACTACATTGTATAGTATGATAGCATAATATTTTAAATGAGAACATAAATGTATATAATATATAAATTATACCATATATATAAATCAATAATATATATTAAATTGTTACTTATTAAATTCTTTATTATATACTAACTTATACTATAATATATATACTACATTTTATATTTCTATTTATAACTATATACTACATTGTATAGTATGATAGCATAATATTTTAAATGAGAACATAAATGTATATAATATATAAATTATACCATATATATAAATCAATAATATATATTAAATTGTTACTTATTAAATTCTTTATTATATACTAACTTATACTATAAAATATATATTACATTTTATATATCTATTTATAACTATATACTACATTGTATAGTATGATAGCATAATATTTTAAATGAGAACATAAATGTATATAATATATAAATTATACCATATGTATAAATCAATAATATATATTAAATTGTTACTTATTAAATTCTTTATTATATACTAACTTATACTTTAATATGTATACTATATTTTATATATTTATAACTATATACTACATTGTATAGTATGATAGCATAATACTTTAAATGAGAACATAAATGTATATAATATATAAATTATACCATATATAAAAATCTATAAAAATCAATAATTTATATTAAATTGTTACTTATTAAATTCTTTATTATATACTAACTTATACTTTAATATCTATACTATATTTTATATATCTATAACTATATACTACATTGTATAGTATGATAGTATAATACTTTAAATGAGAACATAAATGTATATAATATATAAATTATACCATATATATAAATCAATAATATATATTAAATTTTTACTTATTAAATTCTTTATTATATACTAACTTATACTATAATATATATACTACATTTTATATATATATATATTTATAACTATATACTACATTGTATAGTATGATAGCATAATATTTTAAATGAGAACATAAATGTATATAATATATAAATTATACCATATATATAAATCAATAATATATATTAAATTGTTACTTATTAAATTCTTTATTATATACTAACTTATACTATAATATGTATACTACATTTTATATATCTATTTATAACTATATACTACATTGTATAGTATGATAGCATAATACTTTAAATGAGAACATAAATGTATATAATAGGTAAATTATACCATATATATAAATCAATAATATATATTAAATTGTTACTTATTAAATTCTTTATTATATACTAACTTATACTATAATATGTATACTATATTTTATATATCTATAACTATATACTACATTGTATAGTATGAGAGCATAATACTTTAAATGATAACATAAATGTATATAATATATAAATTATACCATATATATAAATCAATAATATATATTAAATTGTTACTTATTAAATTCTTTATTATATACTAACTTATACTATAATATATATACTACATTTTATATATCTATTTATAACTATATACTACATTGTATAGTATGATAGCATAATATTTTAAATGAGAACATAAATGTATATAATATATAAATTATACCATATGTATAAATCAATAATATATATTAATTTGTTACTTATTAAATTCTTTATTATATACTAACTTATAATATAATATATATACTACATTTTATATATATATATTTATAACTATATACTACATTGTATAGTATGATAGCATAATACTTTAAATGAGAACATAAAAGTATATAATATATAAATTATACCATATATATAAATCAATAATATATATTAAATTGTTACTTATTAAATTCTTTATTATATACTAACTTATACTATAATATGTATACTATATTTTATATATCTATAACTATATACTACATTGTATAGTATGATAGCATAATATTTTAAATGAGAACATAAATGTATATAATATATAAATTATACCATATGTATAAATCAATAATATATATTAATTTGTTACTTATTAAATTCTTTATTATATACTAACTTATAATATAATATATATACTACATTTTATATATATATATTTATAACTATATACTACATTGTATAGTATGATAGCATAATACTTTAAATGAGAACATAAATGTATATAATAGGTAAATTATACCATATATATAAATCAATAATATATATTAAATTGTTACTTATTAAATTCTTTATTATATACTAACTTATACTATAATATGTATACTATATTTTATATATCTATAACTATATACTACATTGTATAGTATGATAGCATAATATTTTAAATGAGAACATAAATGTATATAATATATAAATTATACCATATGTATAAATCAATAATATATATTAAATTGTTACTTATTAAATTCTTTATTATATACTAACTTATACTTTAATATGTATACTATATTTTATATATTTATAACTATATACTACATTGTATAGTATGATAGCATAATACTTTAAATGAGAACATAAATGTATATAATATATAAATTATACCATATATAAAAATCTATAAAAATCAATAATTTATATTAAATTGTTACTTATTAAATTCTTTATTATATACTAACTTATACTTTAATATCTATACTATATTTTATATATCTATAACTATATACTACATTGTATAGTATGATAGTATAATACTTTAAATGAGAACATAAATGTATATAATATATAAATTATACCATATATATAAATCAATAATATATATTAAATTTTTACTTATTAAATTCTTTATTATATACTAACTTATACTATAATATATATACTACATTTTATATATATATATATTTATAACTATATACTACATTGTATAGTATGATAGCATAATATTTTAAATGAGAACATAAATGTATATAATATATAAATTATACCATATATATAAATCAATAATATATATTAAATTGTTACTTATTAAATTCTTTATTATATACTAACTTATACTTTAATATCTATACTATATTTTATATATCTATAACTATATACTACATTGTATAGTATGATAGTATAATACTTTAAATGAGAACATAAATGTATATAATATATAAATTATACCATATATATAAATCAATAATATATATTAAATTGTTACTTATTAAATTCTTTATTATATACTAACTTATACTTTAATATCTATACTATATTTTATATATCTATAACTATATACTACATTGTATAGTATGATAGTATAATACTTTAAATGAGAACATAAATGTATATAATATATAAATTATACCATATATATAAATCAATAATATATATTAAATTTTTACTTATTAAATTCTTTATTATATACTAACTTATACTATAATATGTATACTACATTTTATATATCTATTTATAACTATATACTACATTGTATAGTATGATAGCATAATACTTTAAATGAGAACATAAATGTATATAATAGGTAAATTATACCATATATATAAATCAATAATATATATTAAATTGTTACTTATTAAATTCTTTATTATATACTAACTTATACTATAATATGTATACTATATTTTATATATCTATAACTATATACTACATTGTATAGTATGAGAGCATAATACTTTAAATGAGAACATAAATGTATATAATATATAAATTATACCATATATATAAATCAATAATATATATTAAATTGTTACTTATTAAATTCTTTATTATATACTAACTTATACTATAATATATATACTACATTTTATATATCTATTTATAACTATATACTACATTGTATAGTATGATAGCATAATATTTTAAATGAGAACATAAATGTATATAATATATAAATTATACCATATGTATAAATCAATAATATATATTAATTTGTTACTTATTAAATTCTTTATTATATACTAACTTATAATATAATATATATACTACATTTTATATATATATATTTATAACTATATACTACATTGTATAGTATGATAGCATAATACTTTAAATGAGAACATAAAAGTATATAATATATAAATTATACCATATATATAAATCAATAATATATATTAAATTGTTACTTATTAAATTCTTTATTATATACTAACTTATACTATAATATATATACTACATTTTATATATCTATAACTATATACTACTTATTAAGTCATCAATAAACACCATAAGCTCATAAACTATTCACAAAATTCGCAAACAATAATCGCAATTATTTCAAGAGTAAGCATAAAATCACAACAACATGTATAAACATATTGCTAAACTTTAGAAATATAACAAGCACTCACAAAAAAACCAATAATCTAATTGTCAATAATATTATATAACATCCTAATATATGACAAAAACATTTATAATATAATATTAAATTGAAAAACGTTCGAACGTACTGTTCGAACGTTCTGTGTATATAAGGCCAAAACCGAACGTCGAAACGACATTTCCAATACGAATCGTCTACTCCGTTGCACGCCGCCACGCCTCTTTCACCGCCGCCGTCAACTCCGCCACAACCGTCACTAAAGGTAGGCATTCATCTTTTATTCAAGTAACATGTATTTTATTGAGATTTGGATTGAGTTTTGTTTAAAACCGGATAAGTGGTTGCCGGATATTCGTTGTCATTTTTCGGCCACCACGGCTAGTCATTGGCCGAATAGTCACCGTAGAAATGTTTCTTGAAGTGTATACTTCATTTCCACGGTGACATTTCGGTATTTAGAACCGTGTAGAGAAATTTTTTGAGATTTCAATAATGGCTGAGTCGACTCAGCCATTCTGCGTCGAAAAGTTTGAACGTTTCACCAGAACGTTCGAACGTACGACGTTTAAATTACAGAGCCGTTACGGCTTCCACGTTCGAACGTTTAATTATAACATCCGAACGTAATGATTTTCTACATTATTCATGCTTCGACGTTCGGACGTTCATATTTATGTTCACACGTAAAACAAATACGTTCGAACGTATTTGTTTTAACGTCCGAACGTACGTCAGCCAATATTTATTTACTGCTTATGTTCGAACGTACATTGTTACATTCGAACGTATTTGTTTTACGTTTGAATGTAAATATATTGACATTATTTTACGTGCGAACGTATAAATAAACATCCGAACGTTTTATCTTTAACGTTCGAACGTTAAAGATAAAACGTTCGAACGTTACGGCAGAGCATCTTAAAATTAATACAAAAAAATGCATTATTGTAAATAATTTTTTTTTCCTTTTCTATTTCCAGGATATGGCTCTTCCACTGTATACTAGGAAACGAGGGAGGGAAGGAGCCACGTCGGACACTGCCCGTATCGGAGCTCGTACTGTTATAGTAGAGCGAGATGTCTTAATTAATGAGTTTGACGAACTCTGTTGGCAGCAGACGAACCTGAAAGATGTTTTCCTCAGTAGAGGCTGGGGAAATATCTGCACATTGAGGGGGAAGGTATACCCCTCAATGGTTCAAGAATTCTATATGGGGATGTGTGACATGCCTCAGGATGCATCCTCTCACACCGTGACTGTACGCGGTGTTTCCATTGAGGTATCAGCAGATGTCATCGGCGAGCACCTTGGGATTCGTCGAGGAGTGGAGACATTTGCACACTCGACACCCCGTGAGGATGTAGCACTTCTACATCATCTACTGGTCGGGGATGTGAGCCAGCATCAGCCAGAGATGCAGGCCAGTCAGAGGCTGAGGATACTGGCGTCGAGGCTCGGGATGATGACCGAGACGAGGATTTCTACATCCTCACCGGGAGGGATCGCATGCAGATCGAGCGGAAGAACACCTTCAACCAGAACCATCTGCTGATACTTACCATGTTATGTCGAGGGAGCTCATCTGATCTTTGACCCGCTCCTCTGGCTGGGTCGGCACTCCCCGTGCAAGTAATAGTCGGCTGATGAGGACACCATATAGGAGATTATCCGTGGAGACGATGCTCGCCTCGTAACGGATCCTCTGAAAGATGTGCAATGGCAAATCTATAGGATCTCCACGTGCCACTCGTATCAAAAATTGTGCCCGAAGCCGACTAAATGTGGTTTTATGAGCTACAGGATCGACATTTGTTGCAACAATAAGGTGCAACATGGTAAGTATCTACTATGGTAAGCTCAAAACTCTTTGGGATGAGCTTTCAATTTATGATCCGATTCTTGTGTATACTTGTGGAACTGTGAAAACTCTTTTAGATAGATATCAACGTGACTGCGTGTTCAATTTGTTATGGGTCTACATGATACCTATTCCAACATCCGTGACCAGATTATGTTGTTAGATCCCTTCCCACCCATGAGCAAAATTTTCTCCCTCATTCAACAACAGGAGAGACAACACCAACTGATTTCTCATCACCCGACCCCTGGTTCCATGGCCTTAGCTGTCAACAGGCCTTTTGCTCAACCTACCAGAACCACCAATCAGACCATAAATACCCCTAAGAAAGACCGTGCCTATTGCACACACTATAAAATTTCTAGTCATACATTGGAAACTTGTTTTAAAAGCTGGAAATGTAGAGCCTCCTGTTTGTTCTCACTGCAATTTGTCTGGTCACACCATTGAGAGGTGCTACAAATTGCATGGCTATCCACCGGGCCATAAGTTCTTCAACGAAAACATCAATTCCACTGTTCTTGCTACACAAACTATTTTGTCTCCTACACATTCCACTTCACTCCACAAATATCCCTTGGATCATTGACACAGGTGCAACAGACCATATGGTCTGCAGCACCTCACTACTTACAACCATCACTGCCCATGTTAATTATTTTGTTAAAATGCCAAATGGCACTGAGGCCCCTATCACTCACGTTGGCTCCATCCTCAATCTGTCTGCATGAAGTTTTGTGCATACCATCTTTCCAATTTAATTTAATTTCTACAAAAAAATTGGTCGTTGCTCTCACTTGTTGTCCAGTTTTCATGTCTGATTGTTGCCTTATTCAGGACCTTTTATCTTGGACAAAAATTGGGAATGGTGAAGTAAGAAGTGGCCTCTATCACTTCTTGAGAACCGAGGTCTCTCCTTCCTCTTTAGTCAATAAACTTTCAACCTTCTCCACTGCTGGTTTTATTGGTTCAGCATCTATTTTACACAATACAGATGTTATTGACCTATGGCATTATTGCCTAGGTCACCCTTCTTTTCCATGTATCAATCTGATTTCAAATCCCATTGCAAAGAAAGATGTTTCATCTATTAATACAAAACCTTGTTGCATTCGCCCGTTGGCTAAGCTTCATCGATTGCCCTTCCCTCACAGCCAACATAAGACCTCTAGACCCTTTAAAATAATACCTTGTGACCTATGGGGGCCTTGCTCAACTGTTGCATATGATGGTTCCAAATTTTTTCTAACCATAATTGATGACTACACAAGAAGTACTTAGCTGTACCTTCTTCACAATAAATCAGAAACCAGAAAATGTATCACTTCCTTTTCTAACTTGGTTGAAAATCAATTTAATCTCCAAATCAAAATTTTACGAAGTGACAATGGAAGTGAATTCCAAATGACAGATTTTTTTAATAATAAAAGCATCATACATCAACGAAATTGTGTTGCCACCCCACAACAAAATGGTATTGTGGAAAGAAAACACCAACACTTGTTTAATGTAGCTCGAGTACTAAAAATATAAGCTGGTATTCCTCTTGAATACTGGAATGATTGTGTTCTGACAGTTGCTTACTTAATTAATAGAACCCCCACTCCCCTTCTTCAAAACAAAACCCCCTATAAACTTTTGTTTAATTCAAAACCAGTGTATGCACACATGAAAATTTTTTGTTCCCTTTGTTTTGCAACCACACTTCCTCATGGAAGGAAAAAGTTTGAACCCTAAGGTTGCATGTGTATCTTTCTTGGCTATCCCTTTGGCATCAAGGGATATAAACTTCTTGACCTTAACACCAAATCAACTTTCATTTCTCGAGATGTTGTCTTCCATGAGACAATATTTCCATTTCACTCACTTCCTTACGACATTTTCCCATCCTCACATAATGACTTTGTGTTTACCAAACCACTTCCAGACCTACTTGATTTCCCAAAAATAGTTTCACAACCTCCTTTCTCGACATCAGAAAATATTTCTGGGCAGCCCACTCCTCCTCCAGAAAACACAGCACCAACATCTCACACTTCCCCCTCCCCTTCTTCCACAAATACCACTACCCCTTCCCCCCCCCCCCCCCCCCCCCCTCCAAACCCCTCCTTCAGAGGACAACTAGAGTAAGGAGAGCTCCTCAGTATCTTCAAGAATTCCACTGTCAATAGGCATCACTTCCTGCTTCCCTACCATTGCTGTCCAAGCTGGAAGACACTGTTTCAGGTAACAATTATTCCCTCTCAAACTATCTTACATACCAGAAATTTTCTCCATTATTTGCTTCTTTTTCGACTTCAATTTCCACCATTTTTGACCCACAAACATACAAGCAAGCCCTTAAAGACCCTGGCTGGTGTAAGGCTATGCATTCTGAACTGCAAGCTTTAGAGCAGAATCATACTTGGCACATCACTGACCTTCCCCCTAGAAAAGAAGCAATTGACTGTAAATACATGTACAAGACTAAATTCAATTCCGATGGGACTGTTGAGAGGTTGAAAGCTAGGCTTGTCGCCAAAGGCTTCACCCAACAAGAGGGTATTGACTACACGGAGACTTTTTCTACCGTGGTTAAATTAGTAACTGTTTGCGTTTTGCTTTCCATAGCAGCTATTAAAGGCTGGTTCATCTATCAATTTGATGTCAACAATGCATTTCTCCACGGTGATTTAGAAGAGGAGATTTATATGCGTAAACCTCTTGGATACACCAAAGGAGGACCTCACCAAGTGTGCAAATTGCTTAAGAGTCTATATGGCTTCAAGCAAGCTTCAAGACAATGGTATTCAAAATTTTCTTCCTCTGTTATTGCATTCGGGTTTCACCAATCTAAGGCTGATTATAGTTTTTTCATTAAATTGGACGGCACATCATTTACTACATTGCTTGTAAATGTTGACGATATTATTGTGGCTGAAATTGCTCCTCCTCTATTGCTTCTCTCAAAGCATTCCTCAATACTCACTTCAAAATTAAAGACTTTGGGTCTTCGCGTTATTTTCTTAGCTTGGAGGTTGCCTGTTCATCCAAAGGCATCCATTTATGTCAAAGAAAATACGCAATGGATATCTTAGCTGACTCGGGTACCCTTGGGAGCAAGCCTCTCAAAATACCCCTTGACTAGAATTTTAAGGTTAGCAAAGCTACTGGTGTTCCTCTAGCTGATCCAAGTCCCTACCGACGACTCATTGGGCATTTATTGTACATAACAATTACTAGGCCTAGCATATGTTATGCTGTTCAGCTCTTAAGTCAATTTATGGATCATCCTACATCTACGCATATGGCTACTGCACACAAGGTATTGAGATACATCAAAGCTGCCCCCGGCCAAGGAATTTTACTATCCTCTACTTCTCAGCTCCAACTCAAGGCTTTTTGTGACTCCGATTGGGCCTCTTGGCTCGACACTCGTCGCTCAGTCACCGGTTATTGCATCTTCCTGGGTAACTCACTGGTTTCTTGGAAAATAAAGAAGCAATCAGTTGTCTCTCGCTCGTCGGCTGAAGCTGAGTACCGTTCCATGGCTTCTACTTGTTGTGAACTCACGTGGTTGAGATATTTGCTTACTGATCTTCAGATTTCTCATCCCCAACCTGCCTTACTTTTTTGTGACAATCAGGCAGCCTTACACATAGCTGCCAATCTGGTTATCCACGAGAGAACTAAACACATTGAGTTGGATTGTCACCTAGTTCGAGAAAAGATTCAAGAAGGCAGCATCACCACTTCTCATGTTCCTTCTCACAGCCAGCTAGCTGACATGTTTACTAAAGCCCTAGCTTCTTTTCTTCTCAAGTCACATTTGTCCAAGATGGGAATAGCAAACCTCTATTCTCCATCTTGCGGGGGGCTATTACATAATAACGAGGATGCTACATGTCGTTTGGATAAAGGATAAGTTAATTGTTTTTATTTCCATTATTTCCATTTCATATATTTGTTCATTCTTGGTAAATATTTTTTATTGTAATATTTTAGGCAACTGATTCTGTTCGTTTGTTAGAATACAGTGCCTATATTAGTGGGATTATTCTGTACTGTGCAACACGTGAAATACACAAGATATATTCTTTCAGACCTCTGCTCTGTTTTTCATCTCCTTCCTCTGCTACTTTCCGCAATTTTACAACGTTTGTCATTTTTTGGTATCATTTTTCGCTACCAATATGATACACATGATTGGAGTATTAGTCATCTTTCTAAGCAGCATGTTGCCTTTTCTCCTAGTCATCATTGATTTTCTAAACATGAATTTTCTTTGAAACATTGTGACATTTTCCAACCCATTTCCCACTCCTTCACTAATTTTATAGTAGGTTTTGTTAACTAGGTGAAGAGAGGAATGCACTTTAATCTACAATTGTTGCAAATCACATTTTCCACACCTTCAATCATTACAAAACTGTTAACTCATTTGTGGCATCGCAACTTTGAACATTTGTCATTTTTTGGCATCATTTTTCACTACCAATATGATACACATTGGAGGATTTGCCCTCTTTCTAAGCAGCATGTTGAATTTTCTCCTAGTCATCATTAATTTTCTAAACATGAGTTTTCTCTAATACATTTTAACATTTTTTGACTCATTTTCCACTCCTTTATTAAATTTCTGTAGATTTTGTTAACTAGTTGAAGAGATGAATGGAGTTTAATCTACAATTGTTGCAAATCACATCTTCCACACCTTCAATCATTTCAACACTGTTAACTCATTTGTGGCATTGCAATTTCGAACATTTGTCATTTTTTGGTGTCATTTTTCACTACCAATAGGATACACATTGGAGTATTTGCCCTTTTTCTCAGCATCATGTTGTCTTTTCTCCTAGTCATCATTAATTTTTAAACATAAGTTTTCTCTAGTACAATATTATGACAGTTCTCAACCCCTTTCCCACTCCTCTACTAATTTTAAAGTTGGTTTTGTTACCTAGGTGAAGAGAGGAATGAACTTTAATCTACAGTTTTTGCAGATCAAATATTTTATACCTTCAATCATCATAGCATTGTTACCTCATTTATGGTATTGTAATTTTGAACCTTTGTCATTGTTTGGTTTAATTTTTCACTACCAATATGATACACATTGGAGCATTTTTGATTTTCTTGTCTTGAACCCGTCTCTCTCGAACCCTCTAAACCCGTCTCTCTCGAACCCTCATTATAGACCTGTCCCGAGGGGGTGGGAGCTTCGGCTCCTTCCCCCTCCTTTCATCCCCCACCGTCCCCTTTGTGTAGTGCTCCATTTTTTTGTGTTTGTTGTGTTTGCAGGCTAAATAAGGGAGAATCGCGGATCTTTGATGTCTGGCGACTACAGATCAGCACGCGCCTCTCCATGGCGTTGCCTAGCCGTCGATCTTCAAAACTTCCGAAGATGGCACCAATCGGAGCGGCGAGTTGCTCGCACGCGCAGCCAAAAGATTTCAGAGACGTTCGGCGAGTGTGTCTCTCGCGACGCCAGTAGGCCCTCTGCCGTCGTCATGCAGTTTCTCCAAGATCGGTTGGTGGTTTCTCCCAGGGTGGCGCGTGCAGTGCACGCGCCACCGTAGCCGCGTGGAGTAGTGTTCTTTTCTGTTTGTTACAGTGGTTTTTCCATTGTATTTTATTTTCGTGTCCAGGTTTTATTTTTCTTTTCTTTTTTTTTTCGAAAAATAAAAAATCCAAAATGTTGTCCCTTCGGACCTTCGTCCGAATAGTGTGATGTCCCCTCTCCGTTTCGGCAGTGTATGGGGTTGGTGCACCCTACTCCGCGTAGTCGGGGTATGGGTTTTGTCATTTGGTTTCTTTTTCTCTGTCGGGGATAGAGGTTCTGCACAACGGATTCTTTAGACCTGGTCTTTAGAGATCTGTCGTCTAGACTAGACCATGCCAGCCACAGAAGTGTCTGGGGAGCTATTAACGTATGTAACTGACTTTTTTAAGTCAAAGTTGTATGTTCTTTATGAATGAAATGTAATCCCTTTTAAAAAAAAAAAAAAAAAAAAAAAAAAAAAAAACATTGGAGCATTTTCCCTCTTTCTATGCAGCATGTTGCATTTTCTCCTAGTCATCATTAATTTTCTAAACATGAGTTTTCTCTAATACATTGTGACATTTTTTGACTCATTTCCCACTCCTGTATTAAATTTAATGTAGGTTTTGTTGACTAGTTGCAGAGAGGAATGGACTTTAATCTACAGTTGTTGCAAATCACATTTTCCACACCTTCAATCATTACAAACTGTTAACTCATTTGTGGCATCGCAATTTTGAACATTTGTCATTTTTTGGTGTTATTTTTCACTACCAATATGATAACATTGGAGTATTTGGCCTTTTTCTAAGCAGCAGATTGCCTTCCTCCTAATCATCATTAATTTCCTAAACATAAGTTTTCTTGGTAGAATATTGTGACATTTTTCGAGCCATTCTACTAATTTTAAAGTAGGTTTTTTTAACTATGTGAAGAGAGGAATGAACTTTAATCTACAATTGCTGGAAATCACACTTCTACACCTTCAATCATCACAACACTGTTACCTCATTTATGGTATTGTAATTTTGAACCTTTGTCGTTATTTGGTTTCATTTTTCGCTACCAATATAATAAACATTGGAGTATTTGTCCTCTTTCTATGCAGCATGCTGCCTCTTCTCCTAGTCATCATTAATTTTCTAAATATGAATTTTCTTGATACATTGTGACATTTTTCGACCCATTTCTCACTTCTTTACTGATTTTTATGTAGGTTTTATTAACTATTATTCATTATCTGATCCTAATGAGTTGCAATTTGATTTCAATCAATCAATGATCCTTGAAGATCGGTCCACAGATGCTATCACTAGAACTAGTTTACTATGACAATGCACTTTGTTACCTTATTTAGATATTTATCTAGTTGTACATATTTTATTTGCACCCAAAAAATGATTCGAACTTTAGAACTTGAGAGAGCGTATCACTAAAACCAATTAGGCCTTGCCACTTGAGCCAACTCCTAGGATTTCAATAAGCTATTTAAACAAGTATAAACTGTTCTCTTATTTGGATTAAAAGAAAGACAAAAAGGCAAAAAAAATAAATAAATAAATAAATAAATAAATAAACAAAAATTAACTTCCCTTTCTTTCAATTGTTCTCTAATAATTTCTTTTGTATCCTTTCGATGAATTGTGTTTTAATAATACAATTCATTACAGGTGAAAAGTGGCATTAGATCAACAAGAAAATAAACGAAACGATTTATAATCTATTAGCTATATAAGTTCTGAAGCATGTTCTTTGTATTTTATTAAGCCAATTCATCATTTTATTTATTTTTATTTTATTTATTGGTTTATCCCAGCTAACCTTTAGCATATTAAAGAGACATTAATTTCATTGTGTCGTCTTTATTGCCATTATAACCCCCACCCAATTTCTTGCACTAAGATTAAAAAAAAAAAAAGATTAAAAAAATGCTTGAAGACAAAGTACTTTCCACTATTTATGATTGCTAACTAAATATGGACGAAAAAACTAAAATTCTTCATCTTCTAGTGGTTATTAGCCGGTACAGTCACTGAAGCTGCGCACATAAGTTTTTTACCGAATGACATGTCCCTCTTGAATGGCATGCCACGTGAATTAAAAAAAATAAAAAACAAAAATGGAAACAAACTCATATATCCTCCCTCTCCTCTCATTGTATTGCTACAGTCTACAGTTGTCGGCCTTGCTTCCCCCCTCTATTTCCTGCACGGACCTTTGGTTCTACCCCACCTTCCACTGGCCTCGTTTTCCCCTCTTCCGAGCGGTAATTTTTCCACCATATTTTTCTCTATTTTTACTCAAATGTTAGGATTTTTATCTACAAATGTTAGGAAAAATCAAGTGCTCAAAAACATAAAATCTATTTGGAAATACAAACTCACTAGGAATTAAATAAGAAAAATGAACAATTTTCTCATTGTTAACAATCGCCAGTGTTGACCCGTATACCATTGTTCACCTAATTTGCTTACAATTTATTATTGTAAATACCCGTATACCCGTATATATTATTTCCTTTGTATAAATACTCACAAGCATTAATAATGAACTTTAAAAAGTTTGTCCAACTTTTTGTTTGTTTCCCCAATTTTTGTGCATATGAAGTGGTCCAACTTTTTGTTTATTTCCCTACTTTTTTCCTTTTTCTCTTGGGTAAGATAGTGATCCCTATTCATTTCCTGCTGCAAATGATCCATTGCAATTGGCCTATTTCATCATTCCAATTACATCAGACCATAGCTTCTTCTTGTCAAGAGGTAGATGAGAACAATTTTTATATATTTTGTTGTGTTTAGTGATTTCTGCTTATCATAAATCTCCAATAAAAAATCTCTAAGTATTTGAGCCTTACGTATGGATTTGTTTGCACACAATGGCCTGAGCATTCAGCTCAACTATCAATGGATTCAAAAACTTATATGAGAAACTACTTAAAGGCTATGAATTCCAGCCACAACACTACTTGTTTTAGCTAGTTTGTATGATTTTTTCCCTTTTCATGGCTTCAATACCTTTCTTAAAGTACTTTAATTGATTAGTAAAAATGCCCCCTTGAGTGTATTGTTTTCAATATAAAATCCATTGTCAATAATTACAACAAAAACAAATCTTACACGTTTCTTTCAAATCTCTTTGATTGTATATGATTTCTTTCAATATTCAAGTTAATATCTTGATTTGAATCTGGTTGGATATTCTTAGATAATTCAAACATTAGAGTTGCAATGGATTCCGATATGCAACATGCAGATAATGAGTATGAGGAGGTAAAAATTGATAATGAGCAAGAATGTGCTGAAATAATCGATGAACTTAAGGTCAGAATGACATTTTCATATGCAAAAGAAGTTTTGTCTTAATATATGAAGTATGGTAAGTAGGAGGGATTTGGGGTGTGTAAACAGAATTCTAAACAGGATGATGATGGTAATGTCAGATGGTTTACCTTAAAATGTGTGAGGGAAGACACATCAAAGAGTAAGGCTGCCAATGTTCTCAAGCCAAGACAAACGGAGAAAATATGGTGTATGGCTAGGATTAATGTGACAATGAATGATCAAGGCTAATATACCCTGACTAAAGTAAACTTAGAGCACACACACATTTGTAGTCCGGGAAAGGCAAGACATTTCAAATGCTTTAAGAATGTTGATGCTCGTGTAGCTAGATGTAACGCCTGTCCTTGTGGTGGGTCTTTTTATAAAATGATTTTAGAAAGGACGACGGGAATTACCATTTGTTTTAAAGCTTTTTGCTTCCATACCCAGGATGCAAGACTCTATGTTATAAAATAAAATGTGCTTTAAGAATAAAAGAGGTTTACAGTGGAAAACAATAATCTTAAGATAAAATGTCTTTCATACCGTTAAAACTCTCATGCCTAGACTTCCGTGCTCTTCCCCTTGGGTCGTGTCCGTTCTGGCGCATACTGTTCATTCAATTCCTATGGGGGGAAGGTCATACATAAAAACTAAAATGAGTCGATGACTCGTAAGCATTACTTCATACAGTTAAAATATAATAACATAGGTTTTCATTCATGCATTCATCATACCATACATACTATACGTATATGCATGCGTGCATTCGTTTGAAAACATCACTGGACGGGAATTTTCTTTAAAATGGGCTTTATTTTCGTAAAATGTTTCTCCTGTCAATGCCTTCATTTCTTAAAGAATGCGATGCATTCATATATTCTTTCTTATCACTTTCATTGGCCGATACACACTGTTACGCCCCGTGTGTTGGGGTTAGCGGTCTTCCTTTGGACCCAGACTCTGCCTGTGGCTACGGGTTGAGAATCTCTTTTCAGTCACGGGTAGCACTGGGTGCACTACTAGTACTACTTACCCGGCATTGCAATCTGCCCATTCATTCAGTACCCTTTTCATTCATTCATGTGGCCGTTACGTATTTTCATATATTAAATGTTTAGTCATTTCATTCACTTCCTTTTTAGTCCTTTTTCATTTAGCAGTTCGTTCATGGAAAAGTATCATTTGAAAGCATGGGCTTAAACTTCATCTTTCATGGCATCCATAAAACATCAGTTCATGGCATCCTTAAAATACAGTTCATAGGGACCTTTTAAAACAACATACTTTCTTCGCGTCATTTAAAGTATCAGTTAAAGCTCGAGACACAAGCCTCAACATTTCTTTTTATGGAAAATACATATAATAGATACTGCATATAGTCATCCATTCACATGCGTACAATTAATACTTTGGTTGCCTAAAAAGGGGCTGCCAAGGAGAGTTGTGCATATGTATACCTTTGAACACGTATACTTAGCATGTTTTCGTAAAACATCTTTCGTGTTATTTCTTAAGGTATCGTAATGGAAAAGCATTTCATTTTCATTTCGTGTATTTTAGAAAACTCTAAAAGAGCATGAACGTAATACTTACTTGGATTCCAAGCTACTTCATATCTTGCAAGTCCATTCATGTGCATGTCAGATG
Organism: Juglans microcarpa x Juglans regia; assembly: GCF_004785595.1. Classification (NCBI taxonomy): domain Eukaryota; kingdom Viridiplantae; phylum Streptophyta; class Magnoliopsida; order Fagales; family Juglandaceae; genus Juglans; species Juglans microcarpa x Juglans regia. The sequence continues at coordinate 7,913,178 of NC_054605.1, forward strand.
GCAACCTACATGCATAGACATAACCTTAGCATCATTCTCTATCTAGTGCATAAGCAACTGAACTTAGAAATATAGCTACACTTCACTTAAAACATTCTCCGTCTATCCCGTGCCCTTTACTATGTTAAAACCTTCGAGTCAACTTACGATCACTACCTCCTCCAAACTCAAGGTCTTACCTCGAGTACCCATCCACTAAAGTAAACCCATGATTCACCTTAGGATTAAGACACTAAGACCTTCATCTTACTCTTCCTATTGACCACATTCCGACGTATGATTCCAACCGACGGAGTCATGCATCCCAATCCTAGACAATACACCCATCACTACCTCCATGCACCTTAGCTCACACTAAATCCTCATTCTCATCCATACATGCCACATGACTCTAAGCCAATTTTGAGTCTTGAGCACCATGTAACCATGCTTAGGATAGATTACCCATTACATATGGTGAATCCGTCCGGCACGTGTCTCACCAAATTGCATATGTATCTTACTCCTTTATCACCTAAGACCAACATATAATACATTAATCACATGCTCGTAGGGACAAGTGCCATACTCCGATACCAACTTTCTCTTAACCTGGCTAGCATGACTCTTCATGCTACTCGTCTATTTTTACAGTTCATCCCAACACTTAACACGACAAGACTCCATTCACAACTACGCCTTACATCACGACATATAGCTCGAGACTACTCCCAAGCTACACTGTGACCTTGTCACGTCATCTGACATCCTGCTACGTCATTTCTACGCCACTCCTAACTCATTGTGAGTATGGTCCCTCACGTACTCTTGTCACATTGTAACATCTCGTCACGTTCCTGCTATGCCATTCTTACACTAACTCATCACCCATCACAAGCACGACTACCAGTAATCATGTCACTATGTGACATTCCCCAGTCATGCTTCCACTTCGCAATCTTACACTTGTTCTGTCATTTCACACATACTCCTAGCCATAAGTCAATCACAGTGACACTTGTCATCTCGAACTACAGGTCACATCACAGCTACTTCGGAACACTGTTCCACAGTTCCCGACATTACTCACCACGCTCTACACTCATCAACCACATAACCATCCTTATCTTTGCGACACGCTACATGGTGTGTCGCTTCACTTCATGGAGTACCCTCCTCGTGTACTCCCTCCATACACGATACGACTCATCACCACTACGGCATACCTGTCATATGGTGCATCACTCCATCGCATGGAGTACCCTCCACGTGTACTCCCTCCATACACGCTACGACCCATCACCACTACGGCATACCCACCATATGGTGCATCACTCCATTACATGGAGTACACTCCATGTTACTCCCTTCACATTACTCTATGCCACACAGAGCACACTACATGTGTACTCTTCCCAATCCACACTTCATAGCATAGTCCACAACACTACACAGCACAGTTCCCAATTGCGCCCAATACTTCACATACACAGCACATCACATCTCTATACTACACAGTGAACTCCACAATACTGACAGCACAGTCCACAACCTAACCAACCAACTAACATTTAACATAAATAATAAGGGATAAAGTGTTATATCATCGACGTGGTAACCCGTGCGTTACTTGTTGTCTGGCATGGCTAGTGGCGTCAGAAGCCACTAGCTTGGGCAGTAGTGGTCACTACTGTGACCTTACAAAGGGACTATCTCGGGGGTTGGATCTAGGATTTTGGTTGGTAGATGTGGGCTATGCAAGGGTGGCCGACATGGGGGAGTTCATGGGTAGCAGGTAGCACCGCGTACGGTGGCAGTCAACCACGTGCAGTGGCTATCTTGGCCACTAGAGGTGGCTAGAGGTGCAGATATAGAAGGGGATGAGCATGGAGGGGCTTGGGAGGACCTTGGTGAGGTGGTTGTGGCGTCGATAAGGTGGTGTGACTGCTCTACGGCGGCAGATCTAAGCCGTGACGTGGAGAGGAGCCGTGGGAGAGAGAGAGGGCTTGAGAGAGGTGGAGGGCTTGGTGCTGGCTTGGAGGAGCTCGGGGAAGAGTCACGGTGGCCAGGGGAGGTGCTCAGTGGGGCTAGGATTGATGCACGGTGGCGCTAGGGCCGTCGGTGGAAGTAAAACCATGTGAGCCCCATTTCGGAAAAGGGGCAAGAGGGAGAGAAAGGGAGGTTGCCATGGCTTGGGTTCTATGGAGAGGGTTCACCAGTGAGAGGGGAGGTCGTTGGTGGCGGTGCGGTGGTCTAGGTAGCCTCGTACGGCGGCGCAAGGGTGATAAACCCGTGCGTTGTCCCGTCCAAAGAAGAGGGAGAGGGATGTCGTGGGTGGTTCTGGTGGTGGCTGGAGATCGCTGGTGAGGTTGTGGATCTGCAATGCTGGCGCCCAATGGTGGCCAGCGATGGAGCTGGGCTAGAGGAGGAGGGATTCGGCTAGGGGGAGACGTATGCTTAGAGGAAAGGGAGCAGAGAGAGAGAGGGAAGGGAAAAGTGAGGGAGAAGAGAGGGGGCTTGGGTATTTAATCCAGGCCCTTCGTCTTATGATCCTCAAAATGATCTAACGGTGGGGAATTAAAACATTGATTTAAAATGCATAAACATTAAGTTAATTAAAAGCATTGAGAGGAATTAAGGTAGAATATTATTTAAACTAAACTTTAGTTTATAAAATAATATTCCTTCATCATTAATAAAATGATGAAGTCTTATTTAATATCTTTAAAAGAATAAACCATTTAATTGATTAGAGCTTTTAACATAATTTAAATCTCATAATTTAAATCTGATATTAAAATGATTTCCAACAATTATACTATTTTTGGAGTTCTTTAAAAATTTTATAATTGTATTCTTTAAAATCAAGCTTAGTTCAAAAACACTGGAAATACCTCATATAAATATTTCCAGTCATTTAAAATATTGGGCGTACTTTATAAATCACATAATATCTTTAGAAATACGCCATCAAGATTTGACACACATAACGAGGCTTACAGTCACTAGAGAGAAGGGGTAGACTATTACATAATTTTTGTGATCGTAACTTGCTTATGTCAGAAGGAAGGAGCCGGGTGTTACACCAAAGGACTTGAAATGAATGACGAGGCAGGAATACGAATTTCAAAGAATTTCAAGTCTCTAGTTGTTGAGGTGGGGGGTTATGATAAACTATCATTCGGGGAGAAGGAGTGTCGAAACTATATTGACAAAGCAAGACAACTTCATCTCGGGGTTCGAGGCGTTGAAGCTCTATGTAACTACTTCCAATAAATGCAAAAAGAAAAAAAAATTCAGATTTTTATTTTTGCATAGACGTGGATCATGATATGAGATTAAAGAATATGTTTTGCTCAGATGCCCAAAGTAGAGCTATGTATAAATCATTTGGAGATGTGATTACATTTGATACAACATATCTGACTAATGCCTACAAGATGCCCTTTGCACCATTTGTGGGTGTGAACCACCATGGTCAGTCAATCCTATTCGGGTGTGGATTGATATCTAATGAAGATGCACATATCTTCGAGTGCTTGTTTAAGTCATGATTGAAGTGCATGAATGACCAACTACCAAATGCAATCACACAAACCAAGACAAGGCAATGAAAATTGCTCAATTCGTATGATTTGCATGTGAATGCATGGTTGGGATCACTATATAGCAACCGACATTTTTGGGTACCGGCATACGTTAGAGACACATTTTGGGCTAGAATATCAACTACACAACAGAGTGAAGGCATAAATGCATTTTTCGATAACTACATTAACTCAAAGACCACTTTGAAGCAATTTGTTAATCAGTATGATTCAACTCTTAGGAGAAGGTGGATAATGAAGCCATTGCTGACTTCAATTCATTTAATACTGTGATTCCTTGCATACGTCACTGTCCTCTTGAGGAGCAGCTTCAAAAAGCATACACAATTGCCAAGTTCAAATAAGTACAAAATGAATTTCTAGGATTTCTATATTTGGCTACCTAGTATTTGGGATGCATGGGTGGAAGATGCATGTACGTAGTAGCTGATGAGGTTCGCGTGAGTCATAACTTAATAAAACATGTAAACTACAGTGTTTTGGTCGATCAAGATCCCCTGGATGTTAAATGCAGTTGCAAGTTATTTGAGTTTAAGGGCATATTATGCAAACATGCTCTTTGTATCTTGGCTCAGCTAGGCAAGAGTAAAGTACCAACAAAATACATCTTGGATCGGTGGAGGAAGGATATAAAGCAAAAATACATCTTTGTAAAAAATAGTTGTGAGTCAAGTAGCAATCACGATGGACAATGGTACGATAGGATCCAAAATTGCTTCTATGAACTGTGTTCAAATGCTTCAAAGGCCAGGAGCAGTTGTGTGAAATTGATCAGCCAACTAGAGTAGTTGAAGCTAGAGTACCCTGGCATCAATTCTCAATGTGCTACCAAACTAGTTGATCCACCTACTTCCATGGAGGGCAGGAAAAGTACAGTTCTTAGTCCGTTGGTAGTTCGGAGTAAGGGAAGACCACCGTCAAGGAGAAAAGAGCACCCTATTGAGAAGGTTCTTAAGAAAGCTAGTACAAGAAAGAGATTGCGATGTGACCCTGTTGAGGTTCCTCTTTAATAATTTTTTTTAAGTTTTTTATTGTCGAAAAACAATTAGTTCTCTTGAGTATTTAACAAGACAATCTTATGTCTTTTCTTGGAGAGCAGAGTAGTCAAATAGCAGATCAATGCAATGTAAGCAGAGCACAATATGTATATCCTCAAACCCAGGTACTTCCTTTCGTGGTTTTTTGTTGTCAGAGAAATTTGTATATTTTGCCCATATTTTGATATCATGTATGTGAATAATGCTATTGTATATTGCTACAATATATAACAAATCAAGTTTAGAAACATGCACCAGAATTGTTTTCTACTCCTTTGACTGCTCCTCCTTTACAAGTAAACCTTCGCAAGATATAAAAAATAAAGTTTGTACCACCATTACATTTTTTTGGTTTTAACACAATATTTTTTTATGCCTATAGTATACACATAGACAAGTATACACAACAAATTATTTAGGAATTGGAACAACTGCTGCTCCTTCACTGGTAAACCTTTGCAAAAATATAAAAAATAAAGTTTGCACTACTCCTTGGACACATTATGATATTACATTTTGATACATTTGACACAACATTTTTTTTTATGACTATAGTATACACACGGGCAAGTTTATACAATAAATTATTTGGGTATTGGAGCGATTGCTTCTCCATTGCAGGTAGTGTCAACGTGAGACACTAATGTCGTTTTTTAATTTTTTGTTGTTGTTCTTACTAAGTTTTGTTTCTTTAGATCCAACCATCTCAATTGCATTTCTCGGATTAGGATGATTATCAAGATAAGTATAGATGGTGGTGATTAGCAAGAATGTTTTGGTGGAAATGACTGTGTAGGGACACAGTTATTGGAGTATGTTTTGGTGGAAATTATTGGAGTATGTGGTGGTGTTTTGGTCCATTAAATTATTGTAATGTAATATTCAAACGTACTTCCTATAATAAGCTTAGTGCAATTTCCTGTAATGCATTTTTGTATTAATGGAATTAGTGCAATATCATTTTGTGATGGAATGCGATTACAAGGTATCCTGTAAAAAATGAAGCTGAAACTGTCCATTCATTCTCAAAAGTAAAATATTTACAAATTCAAAACCAAAATGAGTTTACAAGTTATCCTGTAAAATTGAAGCTGAGATGAAATTGTCATGTGAAGATATACAAAAATCTGAAACTGTCCATTCATTGTCAAAAGTAAAATATTTACAAATTCACAACTAGAATAAGTTTGCAACGTATCTTGTAAAAACTAAAGTTGAAATTGCCATGTGGAGTTATAAAGAAATCTGAAACTGTCCATTCATTCTTAAAAGCAAAATATTTACACATTTACAACAAGAAATGCCCAAAACATAAAAATGCCCATCCATTACATGTCAATATTAAAGTACATCTCAAAACTGCACAAACCCTAAATATACCAAACCAAAGTTGGGTAGAACCCAGCAATTGCAACTCCTCCCTGAGCACCAAATTCATGGGACGCATGATGTTAACACACGGTGCCTTGGTCCTGCTAATCCATTCACTACTTCATTTATTCTACTGAAGACTACTTTTAAAGGGATGCATGCTATAACAGGACATTTGGACTTTTCTATCACTGTTTCCGTTCTTCTTCGAACTGCTTGTTATCATCTACACATTTGGCACAACTTCAATATTTGTTATTATCAATGAAATGTACAACTTCAAGTTTGTGAGCAGCCAGTTGTATTCATGTCATTCAATAGCAGAGGAAGCTTTAGAGAGTTTGATACCCACCAAACCTCACATGTTAAGAATAGAATAAACAAACATGAAATCACAATAAAGCATAACCCATAAGAAAAGGCAATCAAAGTCCATAATTCAGGTGCCCCTTTTTGCAAATAACTTCATTGCCTAAATCAAAATCTCTGATATTGCTGCATGCAAAATGGAGCTCAATTAGTTGGGGTCCTTTTTTTTTCTGCCATTTAAATAGAATTACTCTGTGTTAAGCTTGACAAATTTTTTTTTTCTACCTATATATATGTATGTATGAATATCAAAGTTTCAATTTGAATGTTTGCAGTCTTAAGAGTTCCAATCTTGAATCCATGACCTCATCCATTTATCCCTTACTATATATTATGCAATTTGTACGTCAACTCACCTAGCTTGAAGAGATTAAAAAGGAAAAAACATATCAAATTAAATTCTCATTTTCTTCCAGTTTCAAACAATGTACGCAACCCAAGCTGCAACTCTCCTTTAATTTTCCTTTTTTCAAATTAAGCATATTAATTATTACAATAATGTTAAATCAATAACCATAAATCACTACAGAAAACATTTACAACAATGGTAATTCAAACAATTAATAATTGCAATTTATAACCCATCAATAATGGTAAAAAGCTAGAGGGGCTGAACATAAATCATGCCAGAGAATATAAAATAGAGAAGTGAAAATTACAGACAAATAGCAAAGCATATTGAGTAACAACAAAGACTCTGTTGTTGTAATGGAGCTCTGCCAATTGGGATGGAGGCAAGCGACGGGCTCTGGGAGATGGAGGTTCGAGATCTGCCAATCGGGATGGAGGCAAGCAACGGGCTCAGGGAGATGGAGGGTTTGGGGGATTTAAAATTAGAGGGGGAGAGGGATTGAGGAAAGTGTGGGTTCAGGGTGGGGGTTCGTTCAGGGAGATGGGCGACGGGCTTTGGAAGTAGAGGGTTCTGGATTAGGTTTCGTGTGAGGGTTTGTGGTTCAAGGGATGAGATGTTGAGAGGATGCTGAGAGGGAGATGAGATGGCTCAGGGAGATGGAGGCCACATGCGAGGGTTCGTAATTCAAGGAGATGGGTTCGTGTGCTTCAAGGCGATGAGGGAGATGAGAGATTGTGTGGTTCAGGGAGATGTGCTCGAGATTTTTAGAGAGAGAGGCTTCATAGGTGGAGATGAGGGAGATGAGCGAGATGAGGGCTCATAGTTTCCACTGAGGGAGATGTGGTAGATGGGGGCCCGTTGGTGGAGTCTGGAGATGAGGTAGGGTTTTTATTTTCTTTTTTAAAAAAAAATCCACATGGCAGCAACCAAGTCATTCGGTAAAAAATTTCTGTGGACCTAGCATTTTCCTTCCATTATTTGTCTTTTTGGTTTTCCCCCATTTCACCATCATTTCATCATTACTCTTTTCAATAAAAAAGGATCTTATTGTAGTTATTTACTCTTTGTTCCTCTTTGACTTCTCCACCTCTTAACTATTCAACTTTAAACTCTTTTTATTTCCATTTCGAGTAATATTATATACAGTTATGAATTGTGCAATCATTGCATATTCCTTTTGAAAAAGAGTAGGATTTACAATTAAAAAATTAATTCTTTCATGTGAATTCCATATTTACTAACTTTTTTCCAGAAGGAGTGCACAATGCTTGTGCACTCTAGCTATAACTGCAAATATCATTTCTCATTTCCATTACTTAATTTTGATTTTTTTATATAAAATTTCTCTTTCTCGAGATTATAAGAATATTTTCCTATTTTAGATAACTAATGTATGATAGTTAGGAAATGATCTAAGTGTGTGTGTGTGTGTATATATATATATCTATATATATATATATATATAATTTTCAAATTGCACATGTGAAGCCATGTAAGCAATTAATGCATTAAATGACGTTTTTTTCTAAAGTAATTGCAATATGCCTCAGGTTCTTCAAGGCCTGATTCGTTTGGATTCTTTAGGCCTTCCCTCTTTACGATGTTAGGTCTGGTTTCTTTGTGGTGTTTTTTTCCTTTTTAATCCATAGGCTTTTCATAGTTGGTTTTTTCTGGTTTGCGGTTTTTTGGGGCTACGCATGGACCTTGATTTGTTACCACGATATTTCTCCGCCACAAGTGATGGCTCTTATTAATAAAGATGGGAGGGGGGTCACTATTGGACATGTGACCTTCCACTCTTTAAAAAAAAAAATTGAAAGGCCATGCATGTCAATCTATATTAGACAAATTTGGAAACCTTATGGTTTGAAACTCTCCATCTTCTTTTATCTGCATCTAATTTATTAAATTTTTTAAAGACCAAAGAAATGGAAAATATTATAGACACAAAGAAATCCCACAAAGAGATCCAACACACTGATGTGACATACTGCTAGTGTGCCCTGTCTCCACCTTTTTTTTTCTCTTTTCTTCCCGTGCCACCACCCCTACCCTCTCCCCGTGCCCTCTCTCCGAGCCGGCCATGGTGGTTGGGGACCACCTTAGGGTGGACAGAAGATACTGACGGTCCAAGCAGCACTGTTGGTGGTCGGGGACCACATTTTTGCACGTGTGCATGGTCGACCGAGTGCCACTAGGTGGCTGGGGTGGCAGAATTTGAGCCGATGGCTTATCCTTTGGCCGTCTGTGGTAGTCAAGAACCACTCCAGGAGGGTAGACAACGCCGATGAGGAGGGAAAAGGGAGGAGAAATAGATAGGGAAAGGGGGAGGAGGGGAGGCACGGGGAAATGGGGGAGAAAGAGAGAGAACCAAAAAAAAAAAAAAAAAAAAAAGAAGAAGAAGGGAGACATGACACTCTGCTAGTGTGCCACATTAGTGTGTGGGATCCCTTTGCGTCTCTAGCAGACAACCCTGTTTTTTGCTCGAACTCAATAACGTAGAGTGGATGAAATTTTGACATACAACTGGTTTCACAATATTTCACAATATTATTTGAGAAATTCACTCAGGTAGTCATAAATGCTATAAAATTCACTTTATATGTTTGTTGTTCTGTCACTTTATGACTTAATGTTCAGGTAAGAACTCTAGAGAATCTAAATCCCATTTGAAAACATGAAAAAGTTTTTAAAATCATAAAACAAGTAATAAAATTAGATTCTAAAATTAAGAATTACAATACTTCTGAAAAAATTTAAACCAGTGAGGAGAGGTATTGGCGTAAAAAATCTGATTTGGATTACCAAGAGGTGATTGGGTGGTGGTGATAGGAAAGTGTGAAATCACCACTTGTTTCAAAATATTAAATTGAAATTTAACGGTAGATATAACTAATTATTCATATCATATCATTAACACTCTCCCTCATGGTCTTGTGGATGAATCTTACTATCACTATAACAGGAATGACTTTTTGCAATGAACATTTTCTTTGTTACTAATAATGTATCATTTGCAACGATTTAAAATATTTCATTGGAAATAGTTGAATTTGTAATGAATATTTTTTTCGTTGCTATTCTCGTTGGCATTAATCGTGAATAGAGGATTGAATATCATAGACATCGATATTTTTAACAATTACAATGAAAATAACTATTGCAAATAAGAACACACATTTCTAACAAATAAAAACCGTTGCAAATGGTAATACATGTATATTCTTATTTGCAACAAATCAAAACTTGTTGCTATTACTTAATTGCAACGAAATGAGTGTTGCTGCAACTAATAATACTGGGCAAATAACATGTTTTTAAGAAATGTTAAATCCTTGCAAATAAGTGTATAATTGCAACAAAAATGTTGTTACAAATACCCATTATTTGCAACTATTTTTTTATTTCCTCGCAAATAATAAGTTTTCTCATCGAAAATTTGAGTTTTTGCAAATAAATGTCTGACTGAAACAAAAGTGTTGTTGCAAATAATGACTATTTGCAACTATTTTTTTTTTTCATTTCCTTGCAAATTACAAATATTTTTATTGTATATATACACTTCACTTGTACTCACTACAAGAAATTTGACTTTTAGTGACAAAATTTGTTAGGGATGAAATTTATTTCGTCCCTAAAAGTCATTTTTGGAGACAAAATTTATCCCAAAATGCCTGAGCTACTAAATTCGTTCGGTAGGATAAATATCCACTCGAACAAGCTATTTTGTGATGAACAAAATCGTCGCAGAAAGGAAAAACCATTCAAACGGAGCAAAATAGATTCGAACATGGAATTAATGTATGTTCAAATAGTATATAATCTGTTCGAATAATAATATGGGCAGGAAATTAATTTATTTTTCCCGGGAGAAGTTAATAACCGTTCGAACTTAAATTTATTTGTTCGAACATACATTTTTCCCATTAATTTGTGCATATATTTTTTCCATTAAAGTAATAAATATTTTTTTCCATTAATTTGTTATCATTTTCAAAATATAAAAATGTGTATACATTATATATTATGATTTGTGGTGAGTTACAATATTTATAAATTCATAAATAAATTTTATATAATTAATTTCAAAACTTTATAGTGATTTATTTTATGTTAAATTTATATAAATATAACTTTAAGGATAGTATCATTTTTTATAGTATCATGAACGGCAAGTAAAAAAAAATAAATAAATAAACAAGTTGCAAACACGAAAAATAAAAACCATACATTAATTACGTACCAAATATATAGTGTTCAATACAACATAAAAAAGTAAAATAATAAGTAAAACAATCTATTAGCTATGTAGATCAACATTTTCTTGTAACATTTTAATGCGTTCATCTAGATCCCTAAGTTTCTCCATAATGGGCTTAAAGAACTCCACAAACAAAGCTCTTACCAGATTAAATGTGATCTTGTTAAGGGGTCCCATCTGTGGCGACCTCTGCTCAGTTGTAGACATTGTAACCCCCTATCCAGAGTAAGAGGTTACATATCAGCAGTGCAAAAGGTAGACTACCTCCACTGGAATAGCGTGACTCTAATCGAATGCAGAGAAAGAAATACAATGCCAGATCAATGGGGTTCCCCCATGCTATCTGCAATAAAAATCTGGCTCGTTCGATCCTGAAATCAGTCTTGTGTTTTTCGGATCGATGTTATAGCCAACAATCAAATTAGGCATTCCAAAAAATGCTACACAATCGGCCTGTCAGATAACCTTGCTCCCATCATATGGAGGAGCTAAACGGTCTCGCACTAGCTGACACACCTGATCATCCATGAGACCATCATCAGGTAGATCCTCATCCTCATTACCATCCGAATTAGCATCCTCTACATTCGGGGCTAGCATGGAGGATGCGGCCGGTGTGTCGGAATCAGATGATGCAGCCGTTGGTCCAGGTGTAGCCGCTGGTCCCAGTGTAGACACTACAGGATATGCGCCACCTACGCGTGAGATATCAAGGAACTCAACAGTAATACGGGAAGAAAAAGTAATACTCACTCTTTGGACTAATAAGGTGTAGAACAGAGCATCAGCATTATCCTCTCCCAAGGCACAGTAAAACTCACCGACCATCTCTGCATATGTAGTCCCACGCTGCTGACAGATCGGTGTCCATCCACGCTCGGTGACGATTGACTGTATGCTTTCTTCCCTCACATGAAAGATCGGAGAAGTTCGACAAAATGATCTCACGCTTGACAAGTATAGGCCTCGTCTCCTGAGCACGAGCTACTCCACTACTTTGGCTAGGTTGATCTCTCGCTCGTTTTCTTTCGCTGGATGCCATTAGTATAATGTTTAACCACAAGAAAAGTAAGAATATAATTAACAATAATATTTAAATTATATTATTGAAGAATTATACTAAATTGAAATAATTAGTTCGAATGAAACATATTCTGTTCGAACTAGTAAAATCTATTTGAATGGACTATTCTATTTATTCAAATAGATTTTTGTGGTCATTTGAACATATCTATTTTGCTCGAATCGAAATAAATCTGTTTAGCAACTGAGCATTCGAACGAACTAGAGTTCATTCGAACGAGAACACGTCAAATAGTCATGGCTGAGTCGACTTGGCCCCGAATGAAAAAACTCAATCTATATGTTATCCTATGTTTTAATCGGTAGAAATGATTAAGAAATCAAACCCAATCATTTCTACCAATTAGTTTGATGTTATTTCTACGGAATATATCAAAATGGAGGATTTCGAATTCAAAATCCATACGCCCTGAACAGAACCCATTCGAACATAAAACCAAACAATAGATGTGGAGACTTGACCCATACCTCTTGGAAGTTCAAATGTGGGGTTACTACAGCGGTTGAGTAGCAGTTTTCAGGACGGAGATAAGGGGCAAAATCATTGTTCTTGACGCCTGTTGGTTCTAACTAGAGTGATTTGTTTCATTGTATTCGAACTGGGTATATAATGACTATGGCGTCTTGTTCGAACGGGATAAATATCCATTTGAATGGTTATTATACTAATATATTTCTAATTATATTACTAATAATAATATATAATATTACTAATATTACAAGGTACAAAAGTATAAAAATAAAACTAATAATAATATTATAATACTTTTATTTAATATATTTAGGGCTCGTTTGTTTTCAGAGATGAGATGAGATTAAAGTTAAAAAGTTGAATAAAATATTATTAGAATATTATTTTTATTTTGGGATTTGAAAAAATTAAATTGTTTATTTTATTTTGTGTGAAGATTTGGAAAAGTTGTAATGATGAAGTGAGATGAGATGAGATGAGATGAGATGTTTCCTGAAAACAAACGAGGCCTTAGTATATTATTTGTAAATATAATTATTCTATTGCTGATAACATACTAAGTACTTGGTATAATTACAATGGCTTAATTATATATGTATTATATATATATATATATATATATAAGTTATGATAACTATATTCGTATAGTTTATATAATATTATAACACTAACTATAGATATACATTACTATTATAAGTTATGATAAGTAGTATACAAGTACTTAATATAATTAATATATATATATATAGTACTTATTAGTTATATAGCTACTATAGTGTAAGTATTATATAGTTACTATATAGTTATAGCTATTATAAGTTATTGATAACTATACTCATATATATTATATAATAATATATATAACACTAACTATAGTTACTAATTACTAATTACTATTATAAGTTATGCTAACTATACTTATTATATTTTATATAACAAGGTAACAAGTTATATAATATATAGTGCAAAAAGGAAAAAACTATTTATGATAGACCGGTGATAATTCAAGTTGCTGTAATGGAGATGATTTGGCTGGATGTTCTTCATCATTGCTATCTAAAACTTGTGACATTGCTTCAGCTAATTTTTTCAAGTCTTTCTTGTTGGTAATAGATGCTAATTGTGCATGAAATCTACTCCATTGGACTAGAACTTCTGGAGTTTTGATAATTTTTGAAAACATTTTTAAGACATGATCACTTGTTCCCTTCAAACTCAACATTCTCCACTAGTATATCTAATTATTAATTTTCATAAAGTTACCATTAAACACGTTCATACTTTGGAACAATGGAGAAAAAATCTCTATTTAACAAGAAAGTTTTCTCATCCGCCACAATCTCCTCCCTATCATTCACATTGTCCTTCTACAACTTCAAGACCATATATGGTACTGGGGTCATTACCACAAAATATTAGATCGTCTTATAATTCATTCTTACCATTAGCTTCTCCAAAATTACCAACCTACTCCAAAGTTGTTTCCACTTCTTCATCTTCTCCTTCTCAAATTATTAATCCTCCATTACTATCTCAGTCTTCTATATCTCTTATTATCATTAAATCTCACTAGCACACAGTCTTCCCCATCGAATTTGAAATTCAACACCTGTCTGACTCCCAAAAATTACTTGATGCTTTTCTTTTACCAGATTGACATTATGTTCTACAAAACATTAAGAAAACTCAATATTTTTATGAATTCATATTAGTAGACACCGACTCAATTATTATCTCTGATAGATATTAATAATAAATAGATACTAATATTATGCTACTGTTTCTCAGACGAGTTATATATATAATATGTAACGTATATTATATATAGTTAATATATAATATAAAATATTATATTTCATAGTATATATTATAATATATACTATATAAATAGAATATAGTGTATTGTATATATATATAATATTTTATATACTATACTATATATATATAGCATTATATATAGTATAGTATATTGTTGTGTTATATTGCTATTTTTTATTTTTATTTTTATTTTTACAAAATAAACTTTATTAAAAATATAATACTTACAATGAAACTAATCTCAGAAGAGTTGGAAGCAGAATATATAACTTATAATTATTGGTGAAGCTAATATTTGAGTATTTCTCTGATTGAACTTTGAATAATATAACTTATAATTACTATTATAAGTTATGATAACTATACTTATTATATTTTATATAACAAGGTAACAAGTTATATAATATATAGTGCAAAATTAGAAGTAACTATATGTATAGGTAATATATATATTAATAAGTTGTGATAATTATACTCATATAAGTTATATAATAATATAACACTAACTATTGTATAAGTACTATATATTAATAAGTACTATATATCAATAATTAGCATATATAGTATAAGTATTATATTAACTATTAGACCAAAAGTATATTATATATTATCAATTATAATATAAAATAGTTGTTATAGTGTGTGTGTATATATATATTATGTACTATATAATATTAAAATATTTTATACAATATATTATTAAAATTATAGGAAATTACTTATAAGTATAATAATACTAATATTAGTTCGAACCCAATAATGTCCCGTTCAAATGGATTTATCTAGTTGAATGTGTTTGGAGGGAAACTTCGCGCCAAATACTCTGAATGTTGATTTATTCGAATGTAAAAATTTCTCATTCGAATGCATTGGTGGAATTGTGTTACGAAAATACCATTTGATCTCCAAAAAAATTGAAGAATATGCCAAGGAATATTATGATTTGTTAGTTCGAAGTACAAACTACCTGTTCGAACGAGAATTAAATCGCGGTAGAATTTGGTGCCTAATTGAAATTTTCGTGTTCAAATGCATAAATGTCCAGTTCAAATGAGACATCACAGATTCAAATACTCCAACCTCCAGTTCATTTTCATAGTGAAGTTGGATTTCTTTTGAGGTAGAGCACGACAGACGATTTTGTGTGTGTGAGAGAGTGTTGTGGAGAGAGAGAGGAACAGACTTAGTGAGAGAGAAAGGATTCTTGAGAGATGAGATGTTTATAAGAGGTATTACATATTTTTTTGCTTTTTTTTTTTTTCTGTATTTTGAGTTTCATTAATGTTAGTTTATTGCACATGATTTAGGATTTTCTCATAATGTGTTTTATGCTTATGCAGGTATTGTGGATTCATATTTTGTTTAGATTGCTTAAATTTGAGGTAATATTTCTAATTTTTAGATTTTTTATAATTTATAATTTATAATTAATTATGTTAAGATTTTTGGTATATTTGTGTTTGTGCAATCCCATTTAAAATGTATCATACACCACTATGCATCTTATGATATTGTATTTGTGAAAATTATGTTTTGAGGCAAATGTTTTCTCTGTTTCGTGTCTAGAATCTACACTTGTCCCTTTTGAACGCTATGATGTTCGTTCAAACAGAATCCTGTCTGAATAGAATCCTGTTTGAACAGACTAATAAGATTTTACTTACAAGATTAATAAGATATATAAAAATTATAGTTAAAATATAAAAAGCTTAAGAATTATTACAAAATATTTTGCACTTAAATTAAAATTAATACTTAAAATATAATATAATATAGGAATTATTAATACTTAAATTAATAATTAATACTTATAAATTATTTAATTAAAAAACTATATAGTATAATTACTAAATTTTTTGCACTTAAATTAACATAGGAATTATTAATACTTAAATTAATATTTGATACTTATAAAATATTTAATTAAAAAACTATATAGCATAATTACTACATTTAGAAACTTAAAATATAACATAACCTACCAATTATTAATACTTAAATTAATGTTTAATACATATAAAATATTTAATTAAAAATCTATATGGTATAATTACTATATGTTTGGCACTTAAATTAAAATGGAAACTTAAAATATAATATAACATAACAATTATTATTACTTAAATTAATAATTAATACTTATAAACTATGTATAATATTGGTGATTTGTAATGTAATTTTGTAATATATTTGTGATTTGGAATGTAATTTGCTTTCAAATTTATAGTATAATTGTAGGAGTTGGACAATTTTGGATTTCAGAGTTATTTTTATATGTATTTGAACCTTTGACCCGTTTGAGAATTTTGGCCAAATATTCTCTTGAGAATATTTGGGTACAACTCTTAAATTGTTCAAAGTGGACAGTGTGGGATTCTATCATCTATATGATAGATATATTCAGTTTAAACTATTGTATTAGTCAATTAAAATCTTGGTTCAGTGTTTCCTTACATTCTTTGGATATGTGGTTTGTAAGTTTCTCGGCTCATGAATAGAATTGACGACTTATCATGACTAACATACTTGGAGAATTGTAGGGAAATGTTGCTGGAATTTTTACTAACATTAGAGTTTTAGACAGAGTATATATGCGATATAGATGATAGTCTCTCGAATGGGATAAGATCAACTGCCTTATAAAATAAATGGTAAACAAGTACAAATATATTCTTGATAGTGTTTATCCCTTAAATTTGGTTTTTTTTTTTTTTTTTTATAGACATCCGACAAGTAACGGAAATATAATGGATAAAAGTTGGATATTGTTGAGGAATAGACTTGGGTGAGACTATAAGGAGTATGCACAAGGGGTGAAGTTTTTTATAGAGTTTGTTCGCATGAGTGTTGGCAGTCGAGGATTTATAAGATGTCCGTGCAAGAATTGTAAAAATCTTAGTTCTTATAATTTGGTGGTAGTGGAGGATTATTTACTTGCATATGAAATCAATCATAAATGCTCACATTGGGTCTTACATGGCTAACCATTTTCCAAAGGAGTTAGATTTAGTAGTCAGACCAATCAAATGGAGGAGGGTAACGACATCGACATGGACGGTGGATGATCCTGATGACAGTGATGATAATGGAGAAGATATGACTGAGATGTTAGGTGATTTAGGTGCATGAATAATTGGGATAAGGGATGGAGAAGGAACATCTGCACAATTATTTGAAGGAAATGGAAACTTTGAAAAACTATGGGAGGATGCACAAAGAGAGTTGTATGAGGGGTGCACTCGTCATAGCAAGTTGTCTTTCACGGTGAGGTTGCTCCATATTAAGTCTATTTGTCGTATATCTGCAAGTCCATTGACATGTTGCTAGAAATATTTAAAGAGGTTTTTCCCCAGGATAATGTAGTACTCCGTAATTTTTATGAAGCGAAGCAATTGAAGCGAGGACTAGAATTTGATTATAATATCATCCACGCTTGTAAAAATGATTGTGTTCTCTACTTGACTCATACCCAGTGTGTCATGAGTCAAGATGGACATCCGATAAACGTAATGTACCCCACAAAGTGTTAAGATATTTTTTGTTGATTCCTCGACTTCAGAAATTGTTTACGTTCTGATTGACTGTGAAATATATGTCTTGGCATTACACAAAAAGAGTCCAAATTGAAAACTTCCTCTCGCATCCTGCAAATTCCTTACAATGGAAAAAATTCAATGTCGAGTATCCATGGTTTTCCAAAGAACCTCACAATGTACGTCTTAGTTTAGCAACGAATGATTTTAATCCATTTGGCAACATGAGCACTTCTCATAGTACTTGGCCTTTTATATTAATACCCTATAACTTACCACCTTGGAAGTGTATGAAGGATCCGTATTTTATGATGACTCTACTAATATCAGGGCTAAGGTACTAGGAAACAAATTAGATGTATTTCTACAACCACTGATTGCAGAGTTTAAAGAGTTGTGGGATCAAGGTGTCAGTATATATGATGTGGCCTCGTCGCGGGAGTTCAAGATGCTTACTGCAGTGATGTGGACAATAAATGATTTTTCAGCATATGAAAATTTGTCTAGGTGGAGCACAAAAGGTAAAATGGCTTGTCCTGTTTGCAATAAAGATACACAGTCTCAATGGTTGAGTCATGTTAGGATATTATGTTTTATGGGACATCGTCGTTATTTATCACATGATCATAGATGACGTCCAAATAGAGCGAGGTTTGATGGAAGGGTTGAGCGTAGGTCATCACCGCCAGAGTTGTCTAGGAATGATATTTTCGCGCTGTTGGAGGATGTTTCAAAAAACATATTTGGGAAAGATACAAGAGTTCAAAAGAGAAAACGACAAGCAGTGGAGTTGAATTGGACAAAAAAAAATATTTTCTTTGAGTTGTCATGCCGGTCTACCTTGACACTGCGCCATAATCTAGATATTATGCACATTGAGAAAAATATATGTGAGAATATATTGGGCACTCTGATGTCAATAGAAGGGAAGACAAAAGATACAATTAACTCTCGTAAAGAATTGATGGAGTTGGGGATAAGACCGGAGTTGCATTTGCATGATAATGGGTCGTCAGCTTATATGCCTATCGATGGTATACACTTTCAAATGATGAGAGAAAGAAATTTTATAATTGGTTCATGACAATCAAACTACCCGATGGCTATGCTTCAAACATGTCAAGATGTGTTCAAACACATGATTGGAAGATAACTGGTCTTAAGAGTCATGACTGTCATGCATTTCTGCAACGTCTGTTGCCGATTGGTGTGCGTGGAAAACTTACTAGAGATGTTAGTATAGCTCTCATAGAATTATGGGGATTTTTCAAAGATATTTGTAGTAGAACATTGAAAGTTGATGCACTGTTAAAAATGGAAGCTGACATTGCAGTAATATTATGCAAGTTGAAGAGTTTGTACCCACTTTCATTCTTTGATGTAATGGTTTATTTGGCTGTGCACCTACCTCATAAAGCTTTAGTCACTGGCCCGGTTCAGTATAGATGAATGTATCCTATTGAATGTTTTTTTAGAAAACTTAAGCGATCTGTGGTGAATGAACTCATCTAGAAGATTCGATTGCAGTCATACATTGATAATGAGTGGCATACCTTTTGTTCAATGTATTTCTGTGTGGTTGATACTAGATTTACAAGACCAGACTGAAATTATAAAGGTGGACGAGAGATGAGAGTCTCATCAACATTTACTGTGTTTTCCTAGACAGTACGTCCCTTAGGCGCACAAGAGTTTGAAAGTGCTCGATGGTATGTCTTGAATAATTGCCCAGAGATTCACCACTACTTGAAGTTAGTGATGATCGTCTAAATCAATATTATCTTCTAGTCCATGTATAATAATGTAGTATAACTTGATACAAATTAACCATTCACATGAACAACATGCGCAGCGAACATATACAACTACTTCACACGAATGGTGTAACTAAGGTAGAAAAGACGCATGAAGAAGAATTTATCTTGTGGTTTGAACATAAGGTATTACTGTAAAGCCCTATTTTATAATACGAGCTTCATACCACTAAACTCCACTTTTTTCCTATATAATAATATTTATTGATGTAGATTGTATCAAAATATGGTGAAAATTCTGAAGAAATCTCACCAGAACTGTATGCTTTGGCATGTGGTCTATCTAGGCAGGCCATTCAGTACTTAAGATGTTTAGTGCGTGGATATAGATTTCACATAACTTATAGAGAACGAGGAAAACTCAAAATTGTGGGGTTGTAGTCGAAGGAAGCCATGAGAATGATAACATTGACTTTTACAAAACTGTGGAAGATATCACAGTGTTAAAGTACGTGGTTGGATATATGGTCTGGTTGTTTAAATGTAATTGGTGGGATGTCTCAAATCTTAGGTTGGAAGTGCGTAACGATGATTATTTTGTGAGTGTCAATATATCTCACACATGGTATGAGGATGATCCCTTCGTTCTCGCTTGCCAAGCGAATCAAGTTTTTTATTTAGATGATCTGGAGTACTGAAACCCATGGCGGGTAGTGGAGAAGTTTGCACCAAGAAATGTATATGATTACATTCCAGAGGCAGACAAACCACATGAAGAAGTTGATAGTCTAGCTGATATGAACCCGTGGGAATGGAATCCCTTGAACCTACAATCAATTTGAAAACTCCCTAAGAAAGCCAAAATCATGTCAATTGATAGAGAACCTAGACTTATTGAGAACTCGTTACAAGAACCTAGATTATATTAAAATCTAGACCCGTTGAAAACCTGTCTCAAGAACCCAGATTACAAGGAGGAACGCGACAAAGGTTGTGGTTTTGGGCTTGAAGGATGAAGATCCAGTTTTGATTCATTTGATAAGTTATGGAAGAAGGCAACAACATGACTTAAAAGCTTTGGGCACTTGAAGGCTTTCAACTTGTTTAATTCATTAAAGGGGCTTATTTTATTAGTTATAGGAATTAGTTTAGAATAATTGGGTTTATTATTAGAAGGACTTATGGGGGGCTTATGTAAGGGCATGTTGGGAAAGTTATTATTTTATTGAACTAGGGTTTCAAGAAATTATGTAGCCGCACTGTAGACGCGGCGCTATTCACTCAAGGGGGATTTTTGGAAGATGGGGATTTATTTTGGTTAGGGTTTTAATTAGGTTTTCCTTTAAATACTCTTTGTAGGCTCATGTTAAGAAATTTTATGAAATTTGATGAATTTATTCATTATGAGTTGAGTTTATCTCTTCTTGTTCTTGATTGAACTTATCAAAGGTAAACCACAACTTTTGTGGAGTTCCTCCTTGTAATCTGGGTTCTTGAGACAGGTTCTCAATGGGTCTAGATTTTAATATAATCTAGGTTATCCTTCAAGCCCATCTTAAATATTGGGTTCTTACTAAACCCGTCCCAAGTGGATTGCATCAATGCTTGCATTGCCTCCTTGATGTTCTTGGCTCTTGACCTCGTAATTGGCTCATCTGAAACTTGCAAAGGATCTTTAAGACTAGGTCCATGTTGGTGCCCATCACTAGCAAATGAAGAAGCACATCAAGAAAATGAAGTAGGCATCAATCTATTTGTTGATCTAAGCCAATATGATATGGTCTCATTGCGTAGAGAAGATGTTCAACTCGAAGTAATTGATGGTAAAATATCGGAAGAAGATGAATCAACTGAAGTGTCTAGTGAGAATGAAGGCGACTAGTCCAGCAAAACGGAAAATGAATGAATTTCAAACATGAACTTTTGTAAGTATTATTCTTATAAATTTCCATAACGTTTGTTTGAATAATGATTTGTTACAATTTCAAATGGATAAGTCTCCCATACACAAAGCAACACATGCGCCATTCCCATCCATTATTGACTCTCAATGTGGTTCACCTACCTTGAATAGTGAGCCAACATCACTAGACCCAGAATAAGGTATTTTATCAAATTAAATACCTCATTTTATGCTCAATTTAAGTAATATATATAATAAAATAATTTAATTAAAATACATGCTTTAATTACTATATATATAGCTAGTTTAAGCCAACGCCGAGGTAAAGGCCCTACTAGGGTTGTCTGCATAGAGAAAGTAAGGAAAGTGGGTAAAATTAAAGTTGATATTCTTGATGGTCACACCGGTGACTCCAGAGATTTGGTAGCATGGCTTGCTTCCTATGTTGATACGCTTACTCACATGTGAAAGACCACATCAAAATTTGTTGCTCAGTAATAACCTACATCTTAATCAATTGTGTATATAATATGTTACTTTCAAGTTATTTTGTATTTATACTAATTGTTTATAATTTTTTAAAGGATGAATTTAAGCTTAATTTTGGCCGAAGAGAGGATCGATTAACAGTTGACGAACTGATGTCGAGTGCATTTCGGAGGGACAAATGTTGATGTCATGCATACTATAAGAAGTTCAGTACTACAATAGAGGCGTGCCAAAATCCATTCTAAGCAATGTCACCAAACGAATGGGAAAAAGTTTGTGATATATTTGAAGATCCTGCTTATCAGGTAATTTCGCTGCTATCTTTTTTTAATAGTATATGATAGATGTATTAAACATATAGGCATAATATTTTTTTTAGCAACGGAGTACTATAAACAAAGTAAATAGATCAAATTTAATGATACACCATCATGCGGGTTCTCGATCTTTTCATCATTTGTCTAACAAAATGGTATGTTATTCTAGTCCTTGTTAAATATTAATATATAATACACTTTTTTGATTTAAGCTCTAATATAGATTTTCCTTTTGCAGAAAGAAGAAAGTCATGCTGACTATGATCTGACCTAATTGCATGCTAAATCACATAAAAATCGTGATAGTGTTTAGACCAGTCCCGAAGCAGAGGTAATTATGTAAGGTTAAGTTTCTTTAACTCCATTGTGACAAAATATTTTTGTTACTTATACTAACTTTAATGCTTTTGTTTTTGTAGGACAAGATGATATCTCTTAAGGAAACTGTTGCAGATCCATCAAATGCATCATTTGTCAGCGATGCTCAGATCTTTTCTCAAGTTTTTGGATCACATTCTGGATATTTGAGGAGTTTAGAACGTTGTGTGAAGCCATCCTTAGCATCATCATCCTCTTCTCGAGTCAGATCGAATGACAACAAGACTAAGGAATTAGAGGAAGCAACACTTGAGATAGAACGATTGAGGTCTAAGGAAAAAGAGTTACTGACCTAATTAGATCAAGCAGTAGATCTTGGGGTGAGATTAGAAGAGAACATGCAGAGGAGATTGGGGACAGAGGCACAAAAAACTGTGCTTGAACAATTGCAGTCAATTATGTTCCAAAACTCTATACAATCACCACAATCTTAAAATTTATTTTTTCTTTCATTATCATTCTATTATTATGTTCCAAAACATTTGAACAATTGATGTTTGAATTACAATTTGTGCTATACTAGTATGGTATTTTTAATTAATTAAATTCTATTTTGTATGATTAATACCGTTCAAATTGTAAATTACCATCTATAAATCCATTCGAACAAACAAAAAAAACTCATTTGAACAAAAAATAACCAATTTAAACGCTAAACGAGAAATACAGTTTGAACGAACATAATTTATATTCGAACAAAATTTATTGGTTTGAACACTCTGTTCGTTCGAATAAGATCAAATATGGTTATTTGTTCGAATAAAAATCTTAATTTGTTCAAATAGATGGGATGGTTCAAACAGAGAAATATTTCATTCGAACAATTTTTTGAGACAAAATTGGTTCGTCTAAAAAAAAATTCTCGTTTGAACAGTTTCGACTGGTTCTGCCAAATTTCATTCCTAAATGTGGATTTTTGAGACGAAAATTGAATTTCATCTCCAAAAACCTTGTGAGACGGTCTTTTAGAGATGAAAATTTTTCGTCTCCAAAACTTTTTTGGGATCAAATTGGGATTTTTTGAGACAATTTTCTGTCTCAAAAAACCATTTCTCTTGTAGTGACCCTCCCCTCACTATCCATTTTTGGGATGGCCACAACCACTTGTTTTTGTATTAGAAAGACTCTGTTTGCAAGCCTATATTTTGATATACCAAGATGCATTATTGATGTGGAGAATATAAAGACATTTCACATCAACTAATATATAGAGTTTTAGGGTCTGTTTGGATACAGAGGTGACCTCATCTCATTATCTAAACAGACCCAAAATTTCTTTATAACTAAAAGAGGTTTGACAATTGTACGTAATACACCAAACTTATAAGTAGCATAACTCTTTGTGTTAATTATTTATTTTGAAATAAAGTTATTTTTTATTATTGTTTTGTTATATTTTAGATTTTTTAGTATAATATTTTTTGTTCTTTAATACTAGTTCTTCATTTTTTTTTTCAATTTTAGTACACAAGATTTATAAGTAACTTGCACGTGTCATCTTGTCATTTGTGTTTATGTCTTATTTATAATGATTTATTAATAGAATCCTAACAGAAACACCAATTTACTGATTCTTACAATTACAAGAATAAAAAAGTTCATTTGAAAAGTATAAAGAGAAATTTAGGAAAATTACATGATCTAAATTTATATGTAACCCTATAAGAAAAGAAAAGTAGACTTTTTAAAATGGCTTATCATGAAAGTTGTATTTGTGTAAGTCTCAACTTTCGTCAGTCAAAGTTTGGACAGGAGATGAAGTGAGATGAATTAAGATAAAAATTAAAAATTGAATAAGATATTGTTATAATATATATTTTTAATATTATTATTATTTTTGGATTTGAAAAAGTTGAATTTTATATTTTACTTTGTGTGAGAATTTAAAAAAATTATAATAATTAGATGAGACAATATGAGATGAAATATATTGAAAAACAAACTAGGGTTGAGGTCAAAGTTTATGCAATTTATGAACGAAACGTTTCGGCACCGAACCAAAAAAAGTTAGTTGGCGTGATGTCATTCCGAGATGGAATATCCGAATTGAACCCTAAAAGTTGATATAAAACTTTGAAAAAAATTGTGGCGATTTAATACAGCGTCAATTTTATTTGAAATTGTTGTCTTTCGCTTTAATTAGTCATTGGTTTGGGATCAGCTTTCTACATTCAATAATAATACACGTGTCAAACGTCTTTTCCACAAGATAATGGTTTTAAGTCAGAGTCTCACCTAGATCAAGTAGCTGACTTTAGGTTTGATAAAGTGTCAAAAAAATTATATGATTAAGTTGGTAAAGTGAATAAATTATTTAACCAAAAATAAATTAAGCACTTAATTATGTAGTAGTTATTAGTACTTGACTCAATATTAAATCCTGATGTTTAACACTTAAAAGGATTTATAATGTAACTGTTAAGCCACATCAGAATTAATATCTCAATTTTACCCTTCCCATTGTGAACACTTAATCTCAATTGATGTAGGGCATTTTTTAAAAAGGCCTACCAATTGGACTGGCTAATAGAAAAATGAGAAGACCACATGCTTAGGGCTGAAAGGGAACGCGTCGAAACGTGGGGCACGATCGAAAACCATAAAGCACAACATGAAGTTACGGAGCAATTGGGGAGTGGAAATGCAAGCTTTAGGGGCATGTAAATCCTGCTGCACGTTGGGCTTGCTGGTTGGAATAAAAGGCTAGGTAGATTCACCCACGGATGAAGGGCACAATGGCATGTGGCCTCAAGTGCCGAAGGGGAGTAGAAATCCCAGGGGAATGGGGCAGAAGCAGCACGACTAGGGGGGATATAAAAGGAAAAAAAATCACCCTGAAAGGGTGGTTGTTTTTCTAAGAATATTTTTTCTATCGTAGCTTTGTTTATGCGACTAGCAACCCTTCTATGAGTTTTAGTTTTACTTGTTTTAATTTCTATTTTCTGGAAAGATGATGTTAGGCTAACTTTCTAGCTTGAGTTGTGGAGAGTGTCTTGATTTCATTTGGGCTTTGGGTTAGTGAAATTTCTGTTGGTATGAGCTTTTCTTTACTTTGCTGCAAATTAGATTTTGAGTTGAGAATTGAAGGACTTTCTTGCTCTTGCTCTGTTGTAGACATAAAGGCACAACAAAGGCTTGAATTTATCAAGGTTTCCTTCGATCAGTTGCTATTGTGATTTTGATTGGTAATATAGTGAAGGCTTTTAAAGAAATGGTGCATGTCCGAAAGTAAATTTTTCATTTTCCAATAATCGATTCCTTGACTGGATTGATGATTGAGATTTAGCACCCTTGAAAATTAACTAAAAGTTGGATAAAAAATAGGCTCTATTTGTAGCTCTAGTGTTTGATATATTATCTTTAGGTGTTAATTTTTCTGCAATTTCTAATTCCTTGCACCCATTTTTCTAGCATTCATTTCTTTTAATTTACAAGCATTAAGAAAATCATTCTTTAAGGAAAATAGAGAAAAGATCTAAACCATTTTTTATTAATACACTCCACATCAGTACACAAACATACTTTTCTGGTTTCTCTTATTTGATGTGTAAATAGCTCTTGCACAAACAAGTTTCTCACACAAACGCAACTCATTACATGCTTGCTCTTCACAAACATTGTTGTCCCTGTAGAAATGACCATGGAACTCATCCATGTACTACTTTGATAGCTATTGCACTTGGAAGACAAATTTAGAAGACTATCAAGTTTGTGGCACCGTTGTCGGGAACAACTGGTGTTTATCAGAGCATTCCCTTGCTATTAAGAAGACGTTTGTAGTACTGTGAACCTCTTCACAGCTTAGATGACATTCTTTTTATTTTATTTTTTCTGTTTGTCTTACGTTTTCCTTAATTTTCTGCTCTTGTTTGTATGACTAGTTGGACAAGAGACCAAACATTTCGGTTGGTTAGGACAGAATCACTAGCATCCTTTAACTCTGCATCCCTTTCTCTTGAATCATCATCTGACACTCATAGCGACATGGTTGAAAATGAGCATCATGATAGGGACATGGTAAATCAGGATAGGACACTCAGAGATTATTTACAACCTGTCAGAATCAACACACCCTCATGCATAATCCAACCTTTGAATGCAAATCACTTTAATTTCAAACCTGGAATGATCTCATTGATTCCACATTTTCATGGCATGGAATTTGAGAACCCTTACCTTCATATCAAAGAGTTTGAAGAGGTTTGTTCTATATTCATTGATCAAACCTACAATGAGGAGATTCTTAGACTAAAGTTGTTTACATTTTCCTTGAAAGATAAAGCAAAAACATGGTTAAATGCATTGAGGCCAAGATGCATTGGAACATGGCAAGAAATGCAAGCTGAATTTTTGAAAAAGTTTTTCCCAATGCACCAATGCTTTAAAGAGACAAATCATGAATGTTGCTCAAAAGGAAAGTGAGACTTTTTACCAAAGTTGGGAAATGTTCAATGATCTTTTAAATGTTTGTCCACACCATGGTTACGAGGATTGGCGCATTATTATTATTATTATTATTATTATTATTATTATTATTATTATTATTATTATTATTATTGAAGCTTTAATGCCTAAGATGCAACAATTTGTCGAAACCATTTGTAATGTAGAGTTTTTTAACAGTGACCGGGAGAGGAATTTGCTTATTTTGATTACTTGGCTGAAAACGCTCAATCATGGGGCACTTCTTGCGTTTATGATCGAACTGAACCTCTGAGGACCTTGAGTGGGGGAGGTAAATATGTTTTGAATGGGGAGGACGATTTGCAAGCCAAATTTATCTTATTGTCGAAAAAATTGGAGGCAATTGAGTTAAAGAAAGTGCATGAAATTTAGGGTATTCCAAAACGAGAAAAATGTACCATTTGTGAGGATACTAGTCATGCAACATCCGAGTGTCCTACTATTCTAGCCTTTAAGGAAGTCTTGTTTGATGCTTCTCACCCAGTTAACATAATTTCTAAGCCTTTTTCTACATCATATTCTAACACTTATAATGCAAGTTGGAGAAACTACCCTAACTTCATCATCCCACGAGTTCAGCACATCTGGGAGCTGGTGCACCTCAATATTCAATTCACACCTAGCAAAATGCACAAATTCTAGCACCTAGAAAACCCATGGTTGACCCATTTCAGTAAATGGCCGCCACCCTTCAACAGTTCATGCAAAGTCAAACCACCTTAAATAACCAAACTTCTCTAGCTATCAATGACATAAGGAATAATTTGATCAAGCTGAACACAACCGTGAATGCACAAGAGATAGGAAAATTCTCATCTCAATCCCAACCAAATCCTCAAGTCCAAATTGCTGTCATAGAGTCTTCATCATCTTCTGAAGCAAATGTCAAGACTTGCATGACCATAAAAACTCTTTGTAGTGGTAAGGAGGTTGATACATTAAGTAATGAAGCTGGCAAGAAAGGTGAAAGTTCTATTTCCAATGCACAAGGTAAAAATTCTGATGTTGATGTTTCTTTGGAACCAAAAGTAACTCCTCCGACACCTTTTCCTCAAAGATTGGTTCCTTTACATAAAGATAAACATCATGATGAGATTTTAGACAGTTTTAGACAAGTGCACATTAACATTTCTCTTATTGATGTCATTGAGTAAATCCCAACATATGCCAAATTTTTGAAGGATTTGTGTACGGTTAAAAGAAAACTTAATGTGCAAAAGAAGACATTCCTCACAGAATAAGTCAGCGCCATTATCCAATCCAATAATCCTCCTAAGTATAAAGATCCAAGTTCTCCAACAATAGCTTGTGTTATAGGAAGCTCCAAAATAGGCCAAGCACTACTAGACTTAGGTTCTACTGTTAATTTGCTTCCTTACAATTCCTATGAACAACTTGGTTTAAGGGAGATGAAACCAACTTCTATCATCTTGCAATTGGCCAACTATTTAATTAAAAAGCCTAGGGGAGTAGTAGAATATGTGTTGGTGCAAGTGGATAACTTTTCTTATACCGCTAATTTTGTGGTATTAGATGTTCAATTAACTTCTCATTCTATTTTTCAGGCACCCGTCATTTTAAGGAGGCCATTTTTGGCTACTTCCAACGCTTTGATAAATTGTCGAAGTGGCATCCTTAAATTGATGTTTGGAAATATGAAGTTGGAATTAAATGTGTTCAACACTTTTAGGTAGCCACAAGATTTGAAAGAACCCCAGGAAGTGAATTGTTTGGAATCTTTACTTGCTGAAGAATTTTTTTTATTAGAGCAAGAGAGTCAAATGGAACATGTTTTACCTAGAACTTTAGAAAATATCGAGTTGTTGGATACTAATGTAGTAAATTCTGGTGCAGGTAGCAAAATGGACTCATTGTGGCAACTCAAATTTAAAGACCTGCCACTTCAATCCATAAACCAACAACCATCGGACAAAGTCCCTCCATCTTCGATTTTGAAACCACTACCTGAATTGTTGAAATATGTTTATTCTTAGGCCAACTAACACTTTTCTATGTATTATCTCATCTTCTTTGTTAGTTGAACAAGAGGAGCAACTCCTACAGGTCCTCAAGCAACATAAAGGAGCACTTGGATGGTCGGTTGCTGACATTAAAGGAATCAGCCCACCATTTGCACACATCGAATTTTCCTGGAGGAAAATTCATCACCAACTCGAGAGATGCAAAGGAGGTTGAATTCTATGATGAAGGAGGTGGTTAAAAATGAAGTCTTGAAGCTCTTGGATGTAGGTATCATCTATCCCATCTCGGATAGTCAATCGGTAAGTTCTACTCAAGTAGTTCCTAAGAAATCTGGGATTACAGCTGTGAAAAATGAAAAGGTTGAGTTAATCCCAACTAGGACCACCACAGGATGGCGCATGTGCATTGATTTTAAGAAACTAAATGCTGTCCCAAGAAAGAACCATTTTCCATTACCATTTTGTAGACCAAACTTTGAAAAGAGTTGTGGGCCACAGTTTTTATTGTTTTCTCGATGGTTTTTCAGGATATTATCAAATTGAAATAGCCCCTGAAGACCAAGAAAAAAACTACTTTCACTTGCCCGTTTGGAACTTTTGCATTTAGGAAAATGCCCTTTTGTACTTTGTAATGCACCCACCATATTTCAGCGATGCACGTTAAGTATTTTTAGTGACATGGTTGAGCATATCTTGGAGGTGTTTATGGATGATTTCCCAATCTATGGTAATTCGTTTGATGCATGCCTTACTAACCTCACTACTATCATAGCTCGATGTGAACAGAAAAATTTGCAGCTTAAATACATTCCCTTAGTTTGAGTTCTTGAGAATTTTATAAGCCTTTGTGTTGAGCTATAAACTAACCTAATTACATTCTAATGCCCAAGACCTCAATATGATTTGATCTTTTGTAGAGAATTTTGAGTTCAGTGGCTCACTCTAGGGTCCTTCATTTTTAATCGCATTACTTGCTAGAGACTAACAAGAAGCTAGTTAGGGGGTGTGATAAAGTGTCAAAACACTACATGATTAAGTTGTTAAAGTGAATAAATTGTTTAACAAAAAATGAATTAAGCACTTAACTATGCAGTAGTTTTTAGTACGTGACTCAATGTTAAATCCCAAAGTTTCGCACTTAAAAGGATTTATAATGCAGCTGTTAAGCCACATCAGAATTAATATCTGAGTTTTACCCCTCGCATTGTGAACACTTAATCCCAATTGATGTAGGGCATTTTTGAAAAAGGTCTACCAATTGGACTGGCTGAAAGAAGAATGAGAGGACCACATGCTTAGGGCTGAAAGGGAATGCACTGGAACGTGGGGCACGATCGAAAAGCACAAAGCACGACATGAAGTTACGAAACAATTGGGGAGTGGAAATGCAAGGTGCAAGGGTACGTAAATCTTGCTACACGCTGGGCTTGCTAGTTAGAATCAAAGGCTGGACAGATTCACGCACGGACGAAGGGCACGATGGCATGTGGCCTCAAGTGTTGAAAGGGAGTAGAAATCCCAGGGGAAAGGGGCACAAGCAGCATGGCCAGGAGATATAAAAGAAAATAAAATCACGCTGAAAGGGTGGTTGTTTTTCTGAGATTATTTTTTCTATCGCAGCTTTGTTTATGCGCCTAGCAACCCTTCTATGAGTTTTAGTTTTATCTGTTTTAATTTCTATTCTCTGGAAAGATGATGTTAGGCTAACTTTGTAGCTTGAGTTGTGGAGAGTGTCTAGGTTTGATTTGGGCTTTGGGTTAATGAAATTTCTGTTGGTATGAGCTTTTCTTTACTTTGCTGCAAATTAGATTTTGAGTTGAGAATTGAAGGACTTTCTTGCTCTTGCTCTGTTGTAGACGTAATGGCACAACAAAGGCTTGAATTTATCAAGGTTTCCTTCGATCAGTTGCTATTGTGATTTTGATTGGTAATATAGTGAAGGCTTTTAAAGAAATGGTGCATGTCCGAATGTAAACTTTTCATTTTCCAATAATCGATTCCTTGACTGGATTGATGATTGAGATTTAGCACCTCTTAAAATTAACTAAAAGTTGGATAAAAAAGAGGCCCTATCTGCAGCTCAAGTGTTTGATATATTGTCTTTTGGTGTTAATTTTTCTGAAATTTCTAATTCCTTACATCCATTTCTCTAGCATTCATTTCTTTTCTCATTTCTTTTAATTTACAAGCATTAAGAAAATCATTCTTTAAGAAAAATAGAGAAAAAATCTTAACCATTCTTCATTAATACACTCCATATCAGTACACAAACATACTTTTCTGGTTTCTCTTCTTAGTTGTGTAAATAGCTCTTGCACAAACAAGTTCCTCACACAAGCGCAACTCATTACATGGTTGCTCTTCATGAACATTGTTGTCCCTATGGAAATGACTATGGAACTCATCCATTTACTACTTTGATAGCTTCTACACTTGGAACACAGATTTAGAAGACCATCAAGGCTGTGGTGCACCAGTTAAGGCGGTGAAAAATGTTGATATTCCAATGAAAATCAACCACGACTTTGACAAAATGGATATTGGAGTAAGTAGTCCTGATGAATTTGACAAAATTAATGGATATGACAAAGTTAATGCGTTGTTTATTACTGCTGCAGGTGAGAACTCACTTTTGTTCTTTAAACCAGTCAAACGAAAAAGAATTCGGAAGCTGAGACTTTATTGTAATATTTTTGAATATTTTTAAATATATATTTTTTAAATATCATTCAAATAAAAAATATTTTTCAATTTCAAAATTTCAAATTATTCATTTAATCGTTATATAATTATTACAACTTTCATAAATTTTTAAACAAAATACAAAAAATAATATAACTATTTCAACTTCCAAAATTCATATTCTCAGTGGACATTTGGCTTCTTATTCTCAGTGTTTCCACACCCGTTTAGAGCTAAAAGTCGTGGGCTTCCTGCAAGACCAATTCAAAGTTTGAGTCTTTATACATCAAGCATTAACTAAGACCAATTCCAAGCTTGAGTCCTCCTAATTACATATACCTCATCAGGTCATTAAATGCTATATAAGGGATCGAAGGTGCGCATTCCCCCAATATTCCCAAAATGGCTTATTGCAAGGTTTCTACCACCACCTTTGCATTTTACTTGATGGCATTTCTATTTCTTGCGGGGAATGTTGCTCCCCGTGAAATCGGTACCGGATTTCTTCAACACGGTTTGTAATATTAACATATAATTAACCTTAAAGAATCAATAATAGTATCAAGTTGATTCCTTCAGTCGATTATTTACGTAATCTTGCCTTGAGTGGATCAGATTGTAAGCCATGATGGTAGTGATGAAATTCGAAGAATTCTTCACAGTTCACCTGACGATAGGCAGGGAAATGTTCACAGCAGGCACGACAAATAGAAGAAAAATGGTTTCATCGTAGAGCTTTTGTAGTACTGATCTAAGATACTTCAACTACAAAGCTATATTCCTTTTAGTATGGTGGATGATATATCTAAAAAGTCCGTGGATGTATAATTTTCAAAGTAAGTGTGTGTGTGTACCCAAAATGGGGCATCATGGTTTCAGGTTCAGTGTAATTTCCAGTCAGCAATAAAATGATATGGAATGTTACCTAATTTCATGTTGACGATATTTTCAAAATAATTTGCATATGGCATTTTATCATGTATTGATGATAAAGAGCAAATCTCTTACTTCGGAAATTATGTACCTGGCATATAATTTCATTTACTTTGAAATTAGTTGTCTAAAACCTCTTTCATCTGGAAATAATTAATTGTATTATTTAAACCACCAAATTAATTAATTAGACGTAATACTTGATAAGAGAAACCAAACGTTCTACCAACTTCGAAAGCATGCATGCATCAAATTACTATTCTGGGTCCATCCGTCCACCCGTATGCAAGGTTAATTCCCAAGCTCTTCAGCGGTTGTTTAGCAAATGTGAACATTCCATCCAACTTCATGCCTGAAAAATGTCTTAAAACTTTATATTTATAATAACACTGTGTAAATTAGAGAGTCTAGTTCTTGATATATTTGACAACTATAAACATAAATGTAAACCGCTTGTGTTGAGAAAACAACATGACGCGGTACTAAAAATAACCATTTAATCAAGTTAGATTAGTTATAAATTGAGTACTTGTATATATATCCAAGCAGTACTATTAATGATGATCAATATATATGGTCTTTAGCTAAGCACATTAATCTTCATCTTGTATTCACAAATAGCGTAGTCTAAGGTAGAAAGTAATAATATATATATATATATAAATATATTTAAGTACCATTTATCATTGCCGAACGGTCAAATTTATAATTACTTAAGGGCCTAAGGCCATATTAAGGTACCATAATCGTGACGTCAAATCGATTTTTTTTTTTTTTTTTTTGGAGGAGGATGGTACCATCAAAGATTTATTGAAATCCTCACTTTTGGTGGAGGGAAACCGTAATTACATCATAAAACTAACTTATTATAATCCAATCTATACAATAAACACCCATCAAGACTCAAATAAAATCCAATACATAAACCAAACTATGTACGAAGGTGAGAAAGTCCAAGTTTTTCAGTTAAAAATCCTCTTAACAACTTCAGAATATCACCATAAACCTCCCAATGAGCCAACAATCCTTCCGCACCTATTTTTGCAAGATAATCTGCCAAATAATTTCCTTCCCGATAAATACGTTGAAACTTTACATTCATCCCTCTACACAAATCTTGAATATCTTCCCAAAAATCTTCCAAATACCATACTGAGCATCTCTTATCCATCAACCATTTTATAACCAACATAGAATCCATCTCAATATCAAGATTAAGGAAACCAAAGGATTTTGTAAACCTCAAGCCATCCAACAATCCTAATAATTCTGCTTTCTTATTCGTCCCATAACCAAAATAATTAGAGTAAGCAGCCAAAAACTTACCATGATGATCGTGAAAGATGCCACCAGCTCCCATCGCACCAGGGTTGCCAATACAACTTCCATCTATATTTAACTTTATTCGGCCAGCAGGAGGAGGATGCCATCGAATTAATATAGGCAGCTTAGAAGACATCAACTTGAAAGGTACTGCTAACATATTCAGGATCTTTTGATCTCGGCATGTGATCTTTCAATTTCAGCACCGACCAGCCAACATGATGTAACTCTAGCCCAGATCACCTGAGATGACTCACAAAAATCTTCCATTCTAGCTTTGCACCTTCTATTCCACAAACACCATAGAACAATACATGGTATCATACCAAATAGTAAGCAAACTTTTGTAGAATTCTTTGCTTTACGGAACCAATAGTCCGCTCTATCACGCCATCCCCTCCCTCTCATGGGTTGTAAACCCACACAATTAAAAGATTTTTTCCAGATCAGTTCAGCAAGCTCCCCTTTTGTCAAAACATGATTTAAACCCTCAAACTCCCCCATGAGACAACAATTGCATTTGGAGACAATAGAGATTCCAATCTTGAGAACATTATCATCTAGGGTTGTACAAGAAACTAGAGAACTGATCAGAATCGACCCATACGGCCACTGGAGCTCGAAACTGGCCGAAACCGGAGTAGAATCGGTCGGCGAGTGGTTGAATTTGACAAAAACCGATGTCCAGCAGTTCAGTCCCAGTTTGATCCTGGCCTGGACCGCTGAATCGACAGAACTGATAAAATGTTTTTTTTTTTTTAAGTATAAATATATGAAACGACGTTGTTTCACTTAAGCCAAACAGCACCGTTTGCTTTATATTTTAAGGGATCGGTCAAGATTTTCTTCATTTTAAAGGATCGGTGCGGTTTCAATTTTAGACCAAAACCGCACCGATACCTTCGGTTTTCACCCCTATAATATCATCCACACTCAACGCATTCAAAAATGCTTTCCATACCATTACCAAAAGTTTTTTGGGTAATGAAGACTGCCATACCCCTTCAACCATGTAACCTCAGGAATATGAATACGTAAACAAGACCAAGCACTTTTTGTGGTAAACTTCCCATCAACATTTTCAATGCACACCAAAATATCGTCACCATCCTAATGTTGACCCAAGCTTTGCATAATAGAGTAAACTCTATCAGCACCAACTAGCCGCACAAGCAAGTCAAAGTCTCATTCATTATCAAGTTTGCATTCTTGTATCAAAATCTTTGGGAATGGACATGTCAGAAACTGATTAAAGGCCCCTCATCCGACCATTTATCATACCGAAAGGAAATTCTTCCTTCCCTTATTTTCCTGTGAGAATGATTTAGTACCAACGGTAAGTTCCTCACAATGATACGCCAATTTTTTGAGCCTTTACAAGAATCAATCAACGACACATGATTATCTTTCACATATTTAGCTCAGAAAAAATTCGCCCAAAGAGAGTTCTCATGTAAAAGCTTCCATGCAAATTTGACATGTAAAGAAAGTTGAATATCATCCAACCTTTTTATGCCTAAATCTCCTTCCTCAAACAGAAAAAAAAATCATCTTCCACGAGCGCTAACAACGTTTATCTCACCCATCCAAAGAACCCCAAAAAATTTTCTAAGACAACCATTTGTTCTTTGCAGTATAGCTTTAGGAACTTGTATACAACAAAGTAAATGAATCATCAACCTCATCAAAAATTGTCATATCAAAATCAACCGAGCACCTTGAGACAATAAGTTAGATTTACAACCACTGTGTATGCCACCTCCAGAAATCACTCTATGGCCTCAAGCAAGCCTCCCGGAACTGGTTTTTTAAACTAACATCTATTCTTCTTAATGCAGGTCTCATTCAATCTCAGGCCGATCAATCTCTCTTCACCTTGGTCACTGCTACCAGTCTCACAATTGTTCTCGTTTACGCTGATGACATCTTGGTTGCAGGTAATGATCTCTCTCAGGTCTCTTACTTCAAGTCTGTTATTTCCACTCACTTCAAAACCAAGGATCTTGGATCCCTAAAATATTTCTTTGGACTTGAAGTTGCTCGCTCTCATTCAGGCATTTTTCTTAATCAGAGAAAATATGCCCTAGACATTCTTGCTGATAGTGGCCAACTTGGCTCCCATCCTGCTCCATTTCCTTTGGAACATAATCTGAAGCTCAAAGACGCTGATGGTGACCTTCTACCTGATCCCACCTCTTATCGACGGTTAGTTGGGTGCCTCATTTATCTCACCATCACCAGACCTGATATCGCAGTGAATATTCTTAGTCAATTCATGCATGCTCCCCGGCTTCCTCACATGACAGCTACCACCCGTGTTCTCTACTGTATTAAAAGCACTCTAGGTCAAGGCATTTTCTTTTCTTCCTCTTGTGATCTTCATGTCAGTGCTTACACTGATTCTGATTGGGCCAGCGGCCCCACCACTCAGTGCTCTACCACTAGTTTCTTCATCATACTTGGTTCTAGCCCTATCTCCTGGCGCACTAAGAATTAGACCACAGTTGCCCGATCCTCTACAGAAGTCTAATACCGCGCTATGGCCGTTACTCCTTGTGAACTCGTCTGGCTACAACAACTTCTTCATGACCTCGGCATTTCACATTCTGCTCCCATGACCCTCTATTGTGACAACCAGTCCACACTCTACATTGCTCACAATCCTGTTTTCCATGAGCTCACCAAACATATTGAAATCGACTGTCACATCGTCCGTGATAAACTTCGTTCTGGTCTCTTCACCAACACTCATCTTCCCTCTTCTGAGCTGATCACCTATATCTTCACCAAAGCGCTGAGTTTTGATCTCTCCCATCATTTATCTTGCAAGTTGGACATTATGGACCTTCATATACCAACTTGAGGGAGAGTATAATAGCACATAGTCCTTTAATTTTAGCAATCCCACCAATTTTGTTAATTGACAGTTACACAATTTCTGTATAGCTAATTTGTCTCTCTTTCCATATACAAACCATCTACTCATACTTATATATTTGTATATCAGATCAATGAATAATATGAGATTGATTTCTACCAATTTATTTCTGAACATGCATCGTCCTCAAGTGAGCCCCATTCATGTTGTAGGTGATATAAATAAATGGCTCGATCGATTTTTCTTTGCCAACACTCAGCCGGTAGCACCTTCACTCTCAAGGCCACTAGTAGGTTAGAGATCATCAATGAATCTAGAAACTACCTCTTGTCAAATCACGCCATGTCTCAAATCAAATCCAAATAAGGAAGTATAGATTCTAGTCAATTAAAATATCCCTTCTAGCTAGTCGTAACATGAATCAAGCCCGATACATGTTGAAGTCCTTCTTGTACATGCAACCAAGAATTTATGTTGTATAAAGCATTCAACTGCAACATATGAAAGTAGACTGATCAGGTATCAATTTCTCTAATAACCTTGCTTTCAGACTTGAATCATATGCGGTCAGCTGGCGTTCGTTTATTGTCAGGTTGCTCGTCACCATTTGTATCCATAGTCAATGGCAAAGCAAATTATACACTCGACTCAAAAGGGTTAACAAGGAAGTATTAAGTGATATGATTTTCAGAAAAAGTAATACGGACCCTTTGAACTATGAATGAAAAGAACTCATAGGTCTGCCAGTCCCACGTTGACCAATCCCTGACATTGCTCAAAGAACATATTTGAAATAGCGAAAGTCTTGCAACTTGAGCTCCCACTCAATTAGTATGGGCCTTTTGGGTCGGGACTCCTCATTACTGGAATTTCAATTCCCACCCCATCGTATTTCCTTCCAACACATGCTATCAAATTTGTATAAAAGACTGGATGTGTAAAAAAAAAAATTATAAAAATATATTATAAATTGTTAGAGCAAATGGAGATCTACATTAATTAAGCCTACAAACGTATAGACTTAAGTTTGAATGAATGTGTTGAACCTTTGAACATGGATTAATTGAGTACATTCAAACACCAATACTAACCATTTGAATGTTATAACTTACTAGCAGAACAGATGGAATATCATCCGAACTAATATATTAATTATGCATTTTAAAATCGTTTGAATATATAGAAAAGCAGATCGAACATCCAAGCAATACTAAAATGCCTTCGAACAAACTATTATCATTACTTCCTTCAAATTTCTGATTCTAGAGAGATAGATAGATATAGTATGTGGATCCCACAACATTAAAATGTTAAGATCCAAAATGAGGTTTTCATATCGTGTCCATATCTCTCGATATGCTTAGAAAGTTTCTGTAGAACAAAAAATTGTAGAAAATAACAATCTCAGACGTTATGCATAGAACGTACTCATCCATTCGCAAAGAGCTATATATCCATTTAGAACTCATTTAGCATCTTTGTGGGATCATCCTTTGTAGATGCAAGATGCAATATTAACATTTGAATGAAATTAACATAAGCAACTTGAACACAGATGATGGGGTCACTGTACTTAGATTAACTAAGCAATTATTTAATTGAACTACATAGCAATTTATTTGAAATTGTTCATTTGATCAACTAATTTTTTTAGGCCAAAACAAGTTGATCACAAGTTACATTTACTTATGTTATTAGTATTAGTAATCGGTTAATAAATAAAGTATTTACATGTTTGGAGGTTGTTTTACATTGCATGCATCATCACCTCATTTCAATATCATAACAAACTACGAAATTATGTTACTACATTGGTATAATTGTGCACTCATCACACACTGATATTAGTTCATAAACTGCTTTTGCATATGAATGAAAACTTTATAGGTTTGATTGTTGCCATTATGCTTGAATTTTTTGGCTGAATTGGTTCTCCAACTAGACAATTATGTAATTACTTTTATAGGTTGTTATATAATATAGGGTGTGTATTCTGTTTCAGTATTTTTTTTTTTTTTTTTTTTTTTTTGTATTTTGTAAATATTAAGGAAACCATTGTAAACGATCTTGACAGCAATGACAGAAATCAGCCGAATGTGATTTAAGGACCTACAATATATTGTGCACGATTTGAGGACACTGTTATTCTTGTAAACATTTATTTTCCATATTTATACTTACCTTGTAAATCATAAACGTTAAGGGACAACCTGTATTCGGCTCCCATCTCTTGTAAACTTTGCAACGTAGCCTTTTGATGGTAAATATACGAGGGTTTTCCAAAATTTTGATTTGGTATTATGGTATCCAGAGCCTAAACGTGACAACTGTCTTTTTTTCCAGACCCGATCCCATGGCCTCATCTTCAATCCTTGTCAATCCCGGTGACGTTCACAGCCTTGTTACGATTAAACTCACCAAAGATAATTATCAACCCTATGGAAACTCAAATTGTCTCATACTTGCGTGGCCAACTCTTGTTCGGTTTTGTTGATGGTACCATCGCCCCTCCCTCTCCCACCATACCCAACCCTGATGCCAATACATCCGACTCCACCACCCCCGAAATAACCAATCCTAAATACACCTCCTGGTTTGACT
The DNA here is from genome assembly GCF_004785595.1 of Juglans microcarpa x Juglans regia. Lineage (NCBI taxonomy): Eukaryota > Viridiplantae > Streptophyta > Magnoliopsida > Fagales > Juglandaceae > Juglans > Juglans microcarpa x Juglans regia. The sequence continues at coordinate 7,952,765 of NC_054605.1, forward strand.
AAGATCAAAGTGTTCTAAGTACCCTGGCTTCTTCTCTAGCTGAAAGCATTTTGGGACAAATGGTTGGGCTCTCCACCTCTAGAGAAGTCTGGACAGCCCTTGAGAGAATGTTTGCCTCTCATTCTTCTACACGAGCTATCCAAACTCACCTATAGCACAAGTTGTAAGGATGGTGGCCTACGGTGCACGCGGTAGGGATGGTGGTAAGTAGGGATGGTGGTAGAGTCCGGCTTGTGATTCCAGCCTACAGTACTCTGATAGGTACCCCTTGTGTGGAAAGGAACTGTAGGGATGGTGGTAGAGTTATGCTTGGATTCCCACCTACGGTGCACACGGTAGGGATGGTGGTAGTCTCACTTGTGATTCCCACCTATGGTGCATGCGGTAGGGATGGTGGTAAGCAAAGACGGTGGTAAAGTCCCACCTGTGATACCCGCCTACAATGTACGATAAATGATTATGTTAGGCCATTTTCTGGAAAAATGGTGGCTAATGATTTAATGGTTACGAGCACCATTTTATGGGAAAATGGTTGATTTATGTTTGGGCCATTTTTTAGAAAAATGGCGAATATTATTCATGGCATGTTTTGGGTCAAATTGGATTTTTGACCTGTGTTAGAAAATAATCATTTTCATGTCACAAATTTAATCTACAATTGTTGCAGATCACATCTCTTGTACCTTCAATCATTACAACATTGTTACCTCATTTATGGTATTGTAATTTAGAACCTTTGTCATTGTCTGGTTTCATTTTTCACTACCTTTGTCATTGGAGCATTTTTCCTCTTTCTAAGTAGCATGTTGTCTTTTCTTCTAGTCATCCTTAATTTTTTAAACATGAGTTTTCTCTGATACATTGTGACATTTTTTGACCCATTTCCCACTCCTTTATTAAATTTAATGTAGGTTTCGTTAACTAGTTGAAGAGAGGAATGGACTTTAATCTACAGTTGTTGTAGATCACATTTTCCACACCTTCGATCATTACAAAAGTGTTAACTCATTTGTGGCATCGCAATTTTGAACATTTGTCATTTTTTGGTGTCATTTTTCACTACCAATATGATACACATTGGAGTATTTGCCCTTTTTCTTAGCATCATGTTGCCTTTTCTCCAAGTCATCAATAATTTTCTAAACATAAGTTTTCTCTAGCACAATAATGTGACATTTCTCGACCCATTTCCCACTCTTCAACTAATTTTAAAGTAGGTTTTGTTAACTAGGTGAAGAAAGGAATGAACTTTAATCTACAATTGTTGCAAATAACATCTTTACACCTTCATTCATTATAACACTGTTACCTCATTTATGGCATCGTAATTTTGAATGTTTGTCATTGTTTGGTTTCATTTTTCGCTACCAATATAATCATTTCTCTTGTATTGTCCATATTTATTCATTTTTTTTCAAAAGGAGTGTGCGGCGCTTGCGCACTCTAGCTATGACTGCAAATATCATTTCTCATTTTCTTTACTTGATTTTTATTTTTTTATATAAAAAATTCTCTTTCTCAAGATTATAAGAATATTTTCCTATTTTAGATAACTAATGTATGATAGTTAGGAAATGATCTAAGTATATATAATAATTTTGAAATTGCACATGTTAAGCCATGTCATCAATTAATGCATTAAATGACGGTTTTGTCTAAACTAATTTGAAAGGCCATGCATGTCAATCAATATTAGACAAATTTGGAAACTTTACAGTTTGAAACTCGCCATCTTCTTTTATCTGCATCTAATTTATTATATTTTTTTTATATGAAATCTGGAAATTCATTAATCAAAAGAGTTTACAGACATTTATCAAGTCAAATAGCCTGAGAAATAAAATCTGGATAAGATTCATTCCACATGGAGATGTCCTCCACGTTCCAAGCATAACGAGCAAGAATATGAGCCGCCCGATTACCTTCTCGATAGACATGTTGAAACTTGCATTCCACAAACACTCTAAGCAACTTTCGTATTTCACTCAATAATGGGTCCAACTTTGCATCAGAAGGAACTTCATTATTGAGTACTTGGATAACCATCAAACAATCTGATTCCACAATCAAACTATGAATTCCCATACTAGCATAGAGTTGTAAGGCATGGAAAATAGCCAGCGATTCAATAGCTTCAGCATTAATCACTTCCAATTTTACCTCACTTGCTACCAACAACACCTTACCTTCTTCATCTTTGAGCACCATCCTCACCCCAGCCTTATGAAGGTTACCGAAAACAGCACCATCCACATTAAGTTTCAACCAACCTGAAGGTGGGGGCTTCCAGTCATAGAACTCTCAAACTTTCGTCCTGGGCAATTGCTTCAGATCCGTATAAGATTGCATAACAGACAGTGCATGATCAATAACATGTTGTACTGCAGGACATTTCTGATCATGAACCATTTGATTTCTTCTCCACCAAACTCCCCAAGCGATAGCAAAGAAAGTTGCTAGCTCTTCCTCCTTTCCCTGATTTAAAATTGCCAAGGCTACTTGCTGCACTGGTAAGTTAACTTCTAACTGTTGAATGAGAGGAAAATAAGAAAGCCAGCTTGAGTAAATATTAGGACAGTATAATAAAGCATGAGAAATGTCCTCAGATTGTTGATTGCAAAAATAGCAGGATCTTTCGATATTGACATGCTTTTTAAGAAGATTTTGTTGGGAAGGAAGAATCTCCTTGCATGCCCGCCAGGCAAAGACTTTTATCTTATTAGGAACTCTCATTTTCCTCTTATCAGATTGCTCATTTGGATAGATCATTACTTTCAAAATATCTGTAACCAAGCTTGGATTGAAGAGAGCTCGAAGCTGAACTAAATCCCAACCTCACGAAACTGGATTAATTAACCTGTCAACAGAGGCATCTCTATACTCATCCGAAATTAAAATAGCTTCCTTCATCAAAGATTGATGGCCTAGAACCCAAGGATCCCTCCAGAGCTTAGCTAGTCTACCATCCCCTATCCTCCATGACCACCCTTGACTCATCAACTTCTTTGCCTCCCAAATGCCTCACCAGGTAAAAGAAGGTCTCTTACCTAATCCAGCATCTAAGAACATTCCTTGAGGGAAGTATTTTGCCTTGAATACCTTATGGATCAAAGAATCTGTCTCCTGCATAATCCTCCACACTTGTTTAGCTAGTAAAGACAGGTTGAACACATGCAGGTCCTTGAATCCGAGTCCCCCTTTCCCTTTCTGATCACACATTTTTTTCTAACTCATCCAATGGATTCTCTTTTCATCCTTCTTTTGACCCCAGCAAAACTTTGTCATCATTGATTCCAATTCTGAACATAGACTAATTGGGAGGAGAAAACAGCTCATAGAATAAGTTGGGAGTGAAAGTGCTACTGCCTTGATTAGTACTTCCCTACCACCTTGGGATAACATATTCTCTTTCCAACCTTGAAGCTTTTTCCAGACCTTTTGTTTCAACTTAGAGAAAACCTTTGATTTTAAGCGACCAATAACAGGCAGAAGACCCAAATACTTCCCATAACTTTGCACCTCAGAGACACCCCAAAGCTGTCGTAACTCTTCCTGACTGTCCCTTGTAACATTGCCACTAAAAATCATTGCAGTTTTCTCCATGTTAATTTCCTGACCAGATACATGTTCATACTTTTTCAAGAAAGCTTGAATCTTTAAATTTTCACCCACATCCGCTTTACAAAAAATGATGCTATCATCTGCAAATAATAAGTGATTAATGCAATGGGCATTTCTACAAATCTTAATACCTGAGATCTTATGCTGACTGGCTGTATCTTTCAAAAGAGCAATTAAACCTTCAGTAACTAGTAGAAAAAGATAAGGGGACAATGGATCCCCTTGTCTAATCCCCCTACTTGGCAAAATATAACCCTTAGGCTCCCCATTAACTAAGACTGAAAAAGATGCAGACTGAATACAATTCATAATCAACTCAATCAACCAATCCTCAAACCCCAATATGCTCATAACTTCCTTCAAAAAACTCCATTCAACCCGGTCATAAGCTTTACTCATATCGAGTTTGAGGGACATAAAGCCTTTTTTACCAGTTCTCTTCATTTTCAAAAAATGGACTAACTCATATGCTACTAAAACATTGTAGTAATGAGTCGCCCAGAGACAAAAGCACACTGGGAATCTAAAATGATACATGGCAATATCTTCTTAATCCTATTAGCAATGACCTTTGAAATTAATTTGTAAATTACATTGCAAAGACTAATAGGTCGAAAATCAGCCACCATCACAGGGGACTTCTTCTTGTGAATCAAAGAAATAAAAGTGTGATTCATAGAGGCGGGATATAATACCAGAATTCAAGACTTCCAGAACAGCACAAGACACTGACTTACCCAGGATATGCCAATAATGTTGAAAGAACAAAGGTGCCATGCCATCGGGTCTTGGTGCTGATGCTGGTTCCATCTGCTTCAAAGCGGCAAACACCTCAGCTTCTGTATAAGGCTTGCTCAAATCAGCATTCATCTCCTCAGTTACTCTGCCAGCCAAGGACCCCAAAAAATCACAATTTCCTCGTTGCATTGTTGCTGAAAACATACTCTTGAAATAATCAACAATCAATTGATTTCTGAGTTCACCTTCCTTCCATTCACCCTCCTCATTCTGTAACTTTCCAATTGAGTTCTTTTTCTATTTGTGATTAGCCTTAGTATGGAAAAATTTTGAATTATGATCTCCTTCTCTCAACCACAAGGCTTTAGCTCGATGCCTCCACATAATCTCCTCCCTCTCTAACCATTTATGAACCTCTTCCCTAGCAAATTACAATTCCTCTCTTCTCAGTCCCATCAGATCACAATCTTGCAACAACTTGAATCGATCTTTAGCCTTCTGTAATTGTCTTTGGACATTACCAAAATCTGCACGATTCTACACTTGAAGCCTTTTACCACATCGCCCAATCCTTACCATCAAATCTTTCATTGTACTACTTTCATTAGCAAAATTCCATGTAGTCTTCACAATGTTATCACAACCTGGTTCACCAATCCTCATGGCTTCAAATCTAAATAATCGATCCTTCCTCTTCTCAGTTTGTGCACCTTCAGTTTCCAACCAAATGGGGGTATGATCTGAATAAGCCACAGATCCATGAACAACTTCAGCTTGTGGAAATAAATTCCACCATTGAGGATTACCAAAGAATCTATCCAGCCGTTCACTCACTTTAGAACCAGCCTCCCTCCCATTACACCATGTAAATTTAGGACCCTTAAAACCAATATCTCTCAGTAAACAATCATCAACAGTTTTCCGGAAAGCTTCCATCTGACTCTGCATTTGTTCTCTTCCTCCCAATTTCTCATGATTAAACAGAACTTCATTAAAATTTCTAAAAATTAGCCACCCCTCATCCTCATTTCTTCTTAACAAGCGAATTAGATCCCAGGATCTATTTCTTTGGCTAGAATCAGGATGACCATAAAATCCAGTAATGAAAAACTTCAAAGATCTACACCCCTCTGCTTTCACACAAGCATCAATATGAGATTTCGAATAACTCAAAATCGATAAATTAACATCCCTCCCCCATAACATTGCAAGTCCCCCACTTTTTCCTTCACTATCAACCGCTAAACAATTAACAAAACCAAACTTAAATTTGCATCTCTCAAAATCGCGTACCTTCATATGTGTTTCCTGAAGAAACACTATATCGGGAACTTCCTTCTTGATGAGATCCTGAAGGATCCGAATGCCTCGTGGGTTCCCAAGTCCACATGCATTCCAGCTGAGGCATTTCATGGCTCTCGGCAGTGTTGGGATCCAGCCACCGCCGATACAATCGTGAGATTTTTCCGCGTCTTCATTTAGAGGAGGGGACGCCACCTTCCTCCGTGAAGCTCAAGTCGCAACTTCCTCCTCAACCAACAGCTCTTTCCGTTCGAGGGTCAAAGACGTCCGATGTGGGGAGACTAAAACAGGAGTCTGTTGTTTGTTCAAGAGGGATAACCTTTTCCATTTGCGACCCTCAAGTAAGTTGGGTTTAATAACCTTTTGTCCAACCAAGCCTTTTTGGGCTTCCTTATTTGTGATTACTGGCCCATCAACATGGCCTTTGGTCCCCACGTCGAAATCTTCTTCTAAATTTACGAAGCCCATTTGAACACCATTCGGCATCTCCGAAATTCCCTCATCCACCTTCATCAATTCTTGCGAAACATCCGCATCAGTTTCCTTATCACATACTTTCTCACGTTCAACCATCTTTGCTGGAATCTCGGAATTCAACGGCTGCATGTCTTGTAAAACCGTCTCCTTTAATGTCGTCGTATCCCCAAAAACAGCTCCATGATTCTCGCCCTGAGCTATGTTGGAATCACCTTCCTTCCTCGTGGATTCCACCGAGAAAACCACCGGATTACTACTAGCAGCCTCTGGTTGCCTCTCCCGACGAGCCCAACGATTCAGCATATGAGCACCAGCACGCAACCAACTACCATAAGGGAGCTCCTCTGACCCATAACTACTTTGGTGTCCCTGCCTTTTTCCACACTCCAAATGGACATGGTTCAAGAGTCCACAACAATAACAAAAGTTGGGTAATCATTCATAAGAAAAACGAATCCACACGGGATCCGCAAGACCAATGTTCACCATCTTTCCACGTAACAAAGGTTTGGAAATATCAATGGAAACCCGTACACACAAAAACTCCCCCCAAGCCATTTCACCTTTCTCAATGTCCACTTCAATGACCCTTCCAATCCTACTCCCAATCAGATTTCCAACATACTCATTTCTTGCTATAAGTGGCAGGTCATGCAACCTGACCCAGAAATGCGCCTCTGAGAACTTGATCTGATGGACTTGTTGATGGCTTTCTACTTCTTTGACTAACACCAAGTGTTTATCAAAGGACCAGGGCCCATCTTTAAGCACACGACTCTTATCACGTTCGTCCTCAAATTCGATTAGCATGAGCACCGAATTCAACTCCCTGAATTGGATATCCCTCACTAGTCTCCAAGCTCTTTTCATCGTGGATTTGAAAGCCTCCCGGTTGTAGTGACATTCAGTAAAGAGTTTGACCAGCAGGCATTTCCCACCACAAAGAACACCATCTTGAAGCCTCTGGACATCTACTTGAATCTCTTCAGACTCTGTCGCCGTGAGAGATAATTTCTTGTACATATCTTCCAGATTCACCTCCATTATAACCGATATCTTCGGATAATACTCTTTCATGCATCCAAACTTGTTTCATCTCCGACCTGAGCGCCTAGCTTGCAAGCTCGATGATACCATATTTCCAAAACCCTTCCAACACTAAAATACGTAACTCATGTTAATTTAATGCTCAGTGGAAACATTGAATCTTCTCTGAATACATACACAACATGAGTCCTTGAATGACGCCCAATTTTATTAAGACAATTACATGATACACGTGCACTTGATTCAAAATTCTTAGAAAAACTACATAAGCTAATAATTAATTTACAATGGGACCATGCTTCTTCCATTATCGAACTCATGGTTCTTCGAAAAATATTTCATTGGAAATAGTTGCATTTGTAACGAATTTTTTTTTTTTTTTGTTGCTATTCTCGTTGGCATTAATCGTGAATAGTGGATTGAATATCATAGACATGGATATTTTTAACAATTACAACCAAAATAACTATTGTAAATAAGAACACACATTTCTAACGAACAAATATCGTTGCAAATGATAATACATGTATATTCTTATTTGCAACGAATCAAAATTTGTTGCTATTACTTAATTGCAACAAAATGAGTGATGTTGCAACTAATAATATTAGGCAAATAAAATGTTTTTAAGAAAGGTTAAATCCTTGCACATAAGTGTATAATTGCAACGAAAGTGTCCTTACAAATACCCAGTATTCGCAACGATTTTTTTTTTTTTTTTAATTTCCTTGGAAATAATAAGTTTACTCAACGAAAATTTGAATTTTTGCAAATAAATGTCTAACTGCAACGAAAGTGTTGTTGCAAATAATGACTATTTGCAACCGTTTTTTTCATTTCCTCGCAAATTAAAAATATTTTTATTGTCACTTCACCTGTACCCTCCTCTCACCAGCCATTTTTGAGATGGCCACAACTTCTTGTTTTTGTATTAGAAAAATTTCATTCGCAACCCTATATTTTGATACACCAAGATACATTATTGTTGTGGAGAATATAAAGACATTTCACATCAATTAATAAATAGAGTTTTAATTTCTTTATAACTAAAAGAGGTTCCACAGTTGTATGTAATACACCAAGCTTATAAGTATTATAACTCTTTGTGTTAATTCTTTATTTTGAAATGAAGTTATTTTTTTTTTTTTTTGGGTTATATTTTAGATTTTTTGAGTTTAATATTTTTTGTGTTTTAATACTAGTTCTTATTTTAAAAAAAAAAAAAAATTGTACACAAGATTTATAAGGTAACACGCAAGTGTTGTCTTGTCATTTGTGTTTACGTCTTATTTATAATGATTTATTAATAGAATCCTAATAGAAACACCAATTTACTCATTCTTACAATTACAAGAAGAAAATAGTTCAATTGAAAAGTATAAAGAGAAATTTAGGATAATTACATGATCTAAATTTATATTTAACCCTATAAGAAAAAAAAAAAAAAAAGACTTTTTAAAATGGCTTATCATGAAAGTTGTATTTATATAAGTCCAACTTTTGTTCAGCAAGTCAAAGTTTGAACAGGAAATAAGATGACATGACATAATATGAATTAAGTTAAAAATTAAAAATTAAATAAAATATTATTAGAATATATTTTTTTAAAATTATTATTATTTTAAAATTTGAAAAAGTTAAATTATTTATCTTATTTTGTATAAAAAATTTAAAAAATTATAAAACAAGATGATATAAAATGTGAAAATATGTTGTAATTTTATACAATTTATACAGTCCTAATTTTATACAATTTATGAACGAAATGTTTCCGCACCCAACTAAAAAAGGGTGGTTGGCATGATGTCATTCCATATTTTAAAAGTCGATATAAATCTGATAAAAAAATTGCGGCGATTTGAAATTGATGTCTTCCACTTTCATATAAGTGCGGTCCTACTCTGCCGCCGAATATCATCGTTTATTATTATCGTTAGTTATTTATATATATTTTTTATTTATTTATATTTTTTAATATATTTAAAAAATAAAAAAATATATTAATATATTTAAAATTATTTTCTTAATTATAAAAAAAATAAAAAATAAAAATTCATAACGATTAAGTAGAAAGACAAGAATTGATAGGAATAACAGTTTTTTTTCGTCAATAATAATACACCTGTCAAATGTCTTTTCAACAAGATAAGGGAGCAAGACTTTTTCAAATACAATGGTTTTAGCCTTTTAGGTCGAGGCTCACCTACATAACACCCGAGAACTCACTTTTATCCTTTATAAATCAGTCAAACAAAAAAGAATCCAGAAGCTGAGACCTTTATAAGGTTAGTTTGGGAACACAGTTTTCGTAATATTTTCGGATATTTTTTAATATTTTTTCTTTAATTAATTATTACAACTCACTAATTTTTAAATAAAATATAAAAAATAATATAACTATTTCAACTTTCACAATAAAAAATAATTAAAAATTTATAACATTTTTATTCAACTTTTTCAACCATTTGACTATATTATTATATATTAGTATCCAAACGAACTCGTATGTATTGCTGGGTTATTATCATGGAACCAGAGCAGGGTTATTATCTCGTATTTATAGCATTCTCTCTGATACATACAGCACAAAGCCGTTAGAATGGGATCATCAATCTTTCAGAAAGTATGTGTCCTACTGATCTCCACTGTCTTCTTTGTTGAGTTAGTTTCATTATCAAATCCTGTTTTTATTTCAGCTTCTTCCCAAGAAGCTACGGCTCTTCTCCAATGGAAAGATAGCCTTCAAAACGAAAGCCAATCTAACTTATCTTCATGGATTTCACCTCAAAATAGTCCCAACAATTCTTCTCCCAATATAAACCAAACATCAAATCCATGCATGTGGTTTGGTATTTCTTGCAACCCTGGTGGAAGTGTCATCAAACTGGAACTGAACAATTCTGGATTGGAAGGTACGCTTCATGGATTTTCTTTTTCCTCTTTCCCAAATCTTTCATATATTGATCTCAGTGGCAACAATCTCTTTGATAGCATTCCATCTCAAATTAGCTACCTGTCCAAACTCATCTATCTTGATTTGTCCTCTAACCAGTTGTCAGGGAAAATCCCTCCAGAAATTGGTTTGTTGACTGATCTTGAGGTTCTCAGCCTTGGTGATAATCACTTAAATGGCTCAATTCTTGAAGACATAGGCCACCTAAAGTCTTTATCCGAGCTCTCTCTTTTCTCAAACAGTTTGGATGGTTTCATTCCTGTTTCTTTAAGTAATTTGAGCAACCTGGAGTATTTGCACCTATACAACAATGAACTCTCTGGTTTCATTCCTCCAGAGATAGGAAATCTCTCCAATTTGGTTGAGTTGTTCTTTGATTCCAATATCCTGACAGGTCTGATCCCTCCAACTTTTGGGAACTTAAAAAGGCTAACCACGTTGTTTTTGTACAATAATTCACTTTCTGGACCCATCCCTTCAGAATTAGGGAATATGGGGTCCCTTGTCCAGTTAAGCCTCCAAACAAACCATCTTAATGGTTCAATTCCCCCATCATTAGGAGATCTGGGAAATCTCACTCTTCTTCATCTCTACTTTAATAACCTCTCTGGCACCATTCCTGACGCGTTAGGAAACTTGAAGCGTATCCAGAATCTACAATTGAGCAGGAACCAACTGCATGGCTCTGTTCCAAATTCATTTGTTAATTTGAGAAACTTGAACGTTCTATACCTCCGTGACAACCAACTTTCTGGTGAAATTCCTCAAGGAATTGGAGATTTCATGAACTTGACTAAACTACAAATAGACACAAACCAATTCACTGGCTTTCTGCCTCAAAACATTTGCCTCAGTGGCTCACTTCAGAATTTTTCCGCATTCAACAACCATTTCACAGGCCGAGTCCCCAAAAGCTTGAAAAATTGCTCCAGCTTAATCAGAGTCCGCTTAGATGGAAATCAACTCTCTGGTGATATATCTGATGATTTTGGAGTCTATCCAACCTTGAACTACATAGATCTAAGCTACAATAGATTTTCTGGCAAAATCTCAAGTAATTGGGGACAGTGTCCACAATTAGACACCCTAAAATTTGGTGGAAACAATATCACTGGTAGTATATCACTTGAGATTGGAAAATTGACTCAGGTTCATGTGCTTGATCTTTCTGAAAATCACATAGTTGGGGCTATTCCAAAAGAAATTGGAAAGTTGACTTCTCTAGAGAAATTGATGTTGAATGGCAATCAATTTTCGGGTGATATACCATCAGAACTTGGGTCATTGACTAATCTTGAATACCTTGATTTGTCCTCAAACAGATTGAAGAATTCAATTCCGAGTAATCTTGGGGATTTATCAAAATTGAATTACCTGAACTTAAGCCATAACAACTTTAGCCAAATGCTTCCAGTTCCCCTCATGAGCTTATTTCAGATCTCCGAAATGGATTTGAGTTTTAACTCTTTAAATGGAGAGATACCTTCAGAAATTAGCAGAATGCAGAGCTTGGAGAACCTCAATCTCTCCCACAATTATTTTTCTGGTTTCATTCCCACAGCCTTTGAAGAAATGCGTGCCTTGTTATACATTGACATATCATACAATGATTTTCAAGGTCCCATCCCCAGCAGCAAAGCCTTTCTAGGTGCTCCCATAGAAGCATTACAAGGGAACATGGGACTGTGTGGTAACGTTACAGGATTGGAGCGTTGTAATAACTCCTCAAAGGAGAGCCACAAAGTCGTGTTTCTTACTGTTTTCCCTATTCTGGGAGCACTTTTACTTCTATTTGCTTTCTTTGGAGTTGCTATCGCCTTCAAAAGAAGAAAGAAAGATCCAGAATCAGAACAATCTGACATGCATGAAGTAGAATTTCTTGCAATGACAACTGTCAATGGAAGAACAATGTATCAAGAAATCATGAAGGCAACTAAGGCTTTTGATGACTTATATTGTATTGGGAAAGGAGGATGTGGAAGTGTTTATAAAGCAAAGCTGCCTTCTGGTGTTATATTTGCTGTGAAAAAACTCCACCCAGCACATGATGATCGAAGAGGATTCCAGAAAGAGTTCTTAAATGAGATAAGAGCATTGATCGAAATAAGGCATCGAAACATTGTTAAACTTTATGGCTTTTGTTCACATCCAGAACATCCATTTTTGGTTTATGACTACTTCGAAAGGGGTAGCTTGGCAAAAATCTTGGAGAATGAAGATTCTGCCAAAGTACTGGATTGGAATAAACGGTTGAATATTGTTAAAGGCGTGGCTTATGCTTTATCTTACATGCATCATGATTGTGTACTGCCAATTATTCATCGCGATATATCAAGTCGCAACATCTTGCTAGATTCTCAATATGATGCTCATGTTTCGGACTTCGGCACTGCTAAACTTCTGAAGTTAGACACATCCAATTGGTCTTCCCTTGTAGGCACCTATGGATATGTAGCACCAGGTACTTTATTAATTATTTTTTCCCCTAATTTAAGATACACACACACACACACACACATATAGAAGGAATGCATGTTTTGATTTATTTTTTCTTTTCTTGGCAGAGCTTGCTTATACAATGAAGGTAACTGAGAAATGTGATGTATATAGCTTTGGGGTATTGGCATTAGAAGTCCTAATGGGAAAGCACCCAGGTGATTTCCTTTGCTCTCTATCATCTCCATCAGCTATGAAAAACATACAATTGAAGGATGTTTTGGACAGGCGCCTCCCATTTCCCCAACATGTAGTTGAGGATGAACTTAATACTGTTGTGAAGCTTGCAATAAAGTGCTTAGATTTCCAGCCACAATCTAGGCCAACTATGCACTTCATATCCCATGTCTTACAGGCTCAAATTGCCCTTTCCTAGAACCATCTTCATTTGAAGTTGCACCAGGAAAGTATCTATCTGCATATAATTCTAGAGTTGAAATATCAAGTCAATTATTGTTCGGGGTTTATAAGACGGTGCTTCTTTATTGCAATTCATAAGTTGTATTACAAGTGATTCCTTGCAAAGATAAAGGAAATGCATGAAAATTCTTATTTAGTAAAAACTTTAGAATCCTCAACAAGTAGAAAATATAATTTTTGAGGTCATTTTTATTTTTTGGTGGGGGGTGGGTTTTTAACCTACCTACCTTTCAATTGGATCGTGTTATCTATTAACAGTAATGAACGAAAATTGTAAGAAAATAATGTCCTATCGCTAAAATTGCAATCATAAAGGCATTCTAGTTTGCTGAAATAATAGATAAATATTTTAGCTGTAAAGAAAGTATACAAAAATAAATCTACAAACCGACGTGAGTTGATGCAGTACGTCAGATTGTAAAGCTACTTCAACTGATCACGTAAAGCCATGTCAATTTATGAATTTACTTTTATGTAATCTTTTTATATCTACAATAGTTATCTAAAAAAATATGCACATCTTAAATTCAAAACGGTCATTAACTCAGAGTTGGGTGTCCTATCAAAATTCTCTATCACATGTTGTCAGCATATAAATAGAACAGGTCACGTATAATAAAACTTGAGTAAAACTAGATTTGCTCACTTTTTTTTTATAAGAGTACGTAAGATTTAAACCCTCTAAAACTGTAAATATCATTTCTCAAATTATATATTCTCACATTATCAAAAGTCATATTAACCATCTTAAGAGTGGGTTTTGGAGATAAATAAAACTTCCAGACAAAAAAAAATGGGATCCTTCTACTGGGACACAACGAATGAACCGTTTCTTTAAAAAAAAGTAATGCATGCACATGCATTCATTCGGTTCAAAACCATTAGTAATTTTCTTCATATAATCTGTTAGATCTATTTTACAATAAAAATATATTTACAATATCATGTCCTGCCTCAAATCACGTTAATTTATAAATCTACTTTTGAATAATCATTGTGACTAAAATATGTCTTCCAAAAAATCGATTCTTAAAAGGCCGAGAGTTTCTATTGACAATTCGAACATCTCACGACTTGGAACTATTGGACCTAAGGCTAAAAACGCCCCCTCATTGCACGCTTTCCTGACTTTTATTTTTTCCAGATTAGCACACGATGTTTGGAAAAGAACAACTTTGCAATATGACATAATTAAAACGAACTAGCAATTGGATACACCTGTAACTTGAAAACACAATTTCCCAGACTACAAAAAGACTACTGTCGATGATTCGAAACAAAAACCTATGACTCACTAGCAGGAAGCTGGTCGGAAATCTTGTCCTCGGTTGCTGGGAGCAGCTCTGGCAAATCACCCATTGTGGCAGGATAGAGCTGCTTGGATGTCTCACCCTCGGTAGCTGGAAGTGGTGCATCTGTGTCGCCCTTCAACTCATTCTCACTGAAGAGATCCCTTTGAACAGGGACCCATTTTTGTTGCTGGGATGATATAACATTTGCAATGGCTTTAAAAGCTGCAGATGCCTCACTACTCTCCACACCTTCATCTTTGTCAGTACCAATAAAATTGGGTTCCTCCAATGACTCATCTTGTCGTGGTGGGGGAACAAAAAAGGGTATCTTACCCCTCTGCCAGTCATGGAGGACCATCTTTGCCACGGTCGTCAAGTCAGGTTCCCCACCCTAGGCAAGCCCATTCATAATAGTCAGTCACGAAGCACAACTATTTATTCAAAAGCAAAACATGAAGATATCACCGTTAAGCACTAAAGTTAAAAGAAGCACCTTCAAAAGCTTGCCAGTCAATTTGCATAGCTGAAGTAGAAAGTCATTTTCATCATCCCTGAGAACATCACAATAAGAAATAATTAACATAGTGCGGACAGTTTCAGATAAAGGAATAGTAGTCTCACACATAAAATAAAGTGCTGCAACAAAGTAATTGAACTTTACTGCACTTGTCACATATTCTTAGATTAGAAAACAAGGCAGATACTGAACTACCCTGTTCTCTAATTCACTAAAGTCAAACTCAAAAAGATAACAATCACCTGAAATTTATTGAAAGCAATAGGTAATCTAGGTTACAACCAATATCCAATGAAAAATTCTATTCATCATTCCCACACACCACTTTTTTTATTTTTTTCTCTTACCAAATGTGTGGTATATGGATAATGAGTAGAAGAATTCAATAAGTTTAAGAAGAATAAAATAAAAAAATAATTTAAAAATAAAAATAAAAAATAAAAAAATGTGTGGTGCGTGATGTATGAGGAGGATGAGTAGCAAAGCTCATATCCAACATTGGATGTTATATACAAGCAGACCCACGAAATGAGGATATATAATACAAAAAGTAGTATGAATTTGAAATTGTGAATATTTGAAAGTTTGCTCATTGATGCATTATCTAAGGAAGGTAATTCAAGGTGTAGAGAGACATTTGCAAAGAAACACCGGGGAAGTCAAGATGCTCTAGGAAATTCTAGTCATGCTGTGATATCACTAAGATTCCAACTACAGATAGAGTGACACACCAGTGTTTTATCTTATATGCTCTTTTCAGGTGCTCCTTCTTTACACGTTTCAAAACTTCTCCAATGTGTTCAGCAGCATCCTCCAAATTTGTGACGCGTACCTGGAAAACAAAGGAAAAATCCTTATTTTAAAACGATATATATGATCATAAAAAGAAATTGCTCAAAAAGCCACAGGAAAACATTAATATGAAACAAATAGACACACAGCAGAACTCTCTGGCTTCAAAAGGATTAGGGCACAATAAATTATTAAAGTTCAAGACATTTTGTGTACAGATCCAAAGAAAGCTCAAGTCACATCCCATTTGAACCCCTACAAATTGCAAGAACTTCTCCATCCCAGACAATATGAGATCCCATTCACCGTCCTCATATAATAAATTCGGAGTATGGCAATCTCTTGCCTCTCTAACTACCTAAAGAAAGCTCAAACCACATCCGAGCACACACTCCAAAAATACTAATCAATATCACAATTGGAACCTAATGAAATCATTATAAAATGCAAGAACTTCTCACTCCTTGACAATGTCGAACCCCATTCACTACCCTCACATGCTAAATCTAAGGTATTAATTACCCTTTGAACATGAGGCCTCTATCATAAGTCACATAAAAAACAAAATATTATGTAGCACAACTCATTCATGATTACGCTGATCCATTGGCTCATTCCTAGCAAATCAATGCTTCAAGAATGGTGACAAAAATTACTATAGAAGCAAACGATTAGAACATACCACACCCTTAAGTACAATATCTGTTTCAGAGTCACTGTTTTGGTAAACAACCCCAGGGCAATCAATCAAGAAGATCCTCTTTGTGAGGGTTATATACTGCCACACTTTAGTCTCACCTGGAATTGGAGCAACCTTGCAAACCTGGCGAGAAAAAAAGGCACACAAATACATCAGCAATCAAAACCATTAAGGTAGTAAAATCATCATCAATTTTGTTAAACAAATGCATCAAAACTCGTTAATATTGAACTCACTTTTGACTCGTAGCTAAGCAAATTGAACCCCTCCCTCATCAGAGAATACTACGATAAAAAATCCTAATAACTATGTCCTTTGCAAAAAAACATCCTAGTAGTGACAGTAATATTAAATGTCAATGCTATGCACAATGCAAAGAATCAGGATAAATCCTCTTGCAATGTAAGTGTGAAATTGAAGCAAGGGAAGACAACATCCGAATTACAAAGAATATAAATGAAAAAAATGACTTTGCACTGACTAATCAAAGTCTACCACAGCATATAGCAAAAGAAATACCAAGCATACAAATTTGGATGCAATCCACAGCATATAACCAGAAGATATAGATGTATTTATAGAACTGTCCATCAAAAAATATGCATGCGTGTCTATAACTATTGGTATTTGTGTTTCTGCAACTCTGATAAAATTGCATTGAAAATATAAAAAAATTACTACAAAAAAAAAAAATGTCATAGAACTGCAACATTGGAGGCAGCAAAGGAGAAAGAAATCTTACATTTTTTGTACGCAATGTGTTAATAACTGAAGATTTTCCCACATTAGGATACCCAACAAATCCAACAGATATAGCTTGCTTGTCACTTTTTAACCGAGCGAATTGTCTAAATACTGACAGAAGAGAACCCTGTTTCCAACAAAGATACAATTTTGAAAAACAGATATTGGAACCAAAAGGATTAACGTATCAAAAAATGCATACAAACCTTTAAGCTTCTATGTTAAGAACAAACCAAAGACATTGATCAAGTGAATAATTTAATAAGCATTTATCACATATGCTATTAGGATCTTTTTTTTTTTTTTTTAAGAAATAAGGAGTTTTATTTAGACAAGTAGGCATATCCCAAGTGCACATGAAGTATACAAGCAGAAACACCTAAGTACTAGCTAGGATCTTTGTTTGGACTTACCTATAAAAAAAGATTTTGACTAGACTTGTCTTATGGCATTATTATTATCCATAGTTTTGATATGTTGGATTAGTTATATTAGAGGGTTAATAAATTGCATACTTGTATTCGGAATTTTTTTTATAAGTAATAAGTAGTTCTATTCATTAGAAAAAAGGCATTGCCCAAGTACACAAGACATATACACGAGACTTGTATTTGTAACTTTTAATGTTTAAACTTATAAAAAATGATTTTTAGCGTTTGAAGAATTCCTAATCCCTGCAATATGGAATGTAATGAGTAGCATTCCTAACCTTATCGGAAGGGATGTTACATGTATTGACCATTTTTAACATAGAAAACGCAAGTCCTGTTAAGCTAAAAGCCTTTTTCTTTTCTCAACGAAATAAATGCAATGAAGGTGATTGGAAATTGAAAGTACGCAATATGGCACTGTAAAAAAGGGTGTGATAATATTACAGAAAAGGAATTTAAGTGGGGATAACATTGACTAATATGCAAAGCATATGACAAGTTGTTGGAATTCAAGAACTTAGCCGTTATTATCTTTGACCATATAAGCTGAGAAGGGTACCTTGCCAAAAGACTTGTTTATGCTTGCATGGAACGCTAGAGTAGGGTATTCCTTCGATAACACTCTAAGCCATCCTTTTGTTGCCCAAGCAGGAATCAAATCACACTAGACAAACGGGAATTAAAATCTTCAAGCAGCTCAGGTGGGAACATGGAATAATAAGGAAATCCTTAACGATCTCATTAAAAGTATCAATTTGTAAGATGCAACCAACCTTGTTTAACAGAAGAATCAAGTGCTTGTGCTTGCAATGCTCTTTCAAATGTCTCTCTAGATGGTAACATCTAGTACCTTGTGGGTCCCTTGCATCCAAAACCTGAAACACATAAGAACAAATTGAAGGAAACAAAAGGAAACTGGAGTGGGAAGGAAAGATGTTCAATTACACAAAATGTGTCCTACTAGCAGTACTTCGGCATGAACAAGCATGGCCAGCAAGCATAAACAATTATTGTTGATAGGTAAAAAAATTATACTTTTTTAAGGAAAATATACTGAAATATCTGATTATTCTAACCATCCATGTAACAAGCTTCTTCCATGACATTTACACAATTTTTTAACTATCTACAATAATGCCGAGGCTGAAGAAAGCAATAATGTGAACATAGAACATCAAGGACCCTAACATGTGCTTCTATAAAAGCAAAAAGCAAAAGTTCAATGTCTCGCCATATATTTCCTAAATCTAAACCATGTAAAAAAATAATTTTATTCATTCCAGCCAAGCAAAAAAAGAAACACAAACCTGGACAACCACATCTGAAGAGTCAATTACTTTATAGAGCTCGCCCCATATACGTTTACTTTGACCTTTCTCGAACATTGTATGCCGAACCAGGTCCCTAAGTCCATCTTCTTCAGTTCCTTCTACAGAGGCACTAGCAGCATGTTTCTCCTCAAAGGCATCTAAACAATCGATAAAAAGAATATTAAGTAAATAACTATTTTAAATTTGATTAAAATGAGTTATCACATCAGCCACTATACAAAATTTTTCCACATCCGTTCCAATCATGATCCAGCCCTAACAGAACAACCAAGTAACTGGAAAGAATAGGAAGAAAGGGAAAAGAGGGGGGGAAAAGGATTCATATACCCTGAGACCCATCAGCTTTCTTAACCAATGACTCATAATCTGCTGCCAATAGCTTAGGGCGCTTCCTCTTAGCCTTAGGTCCAAATGCATCCCCAAAAGGCTCAGTATCAAGAAGATGAACTCTGGTTTGCTTCAAAGTTATATAAAATCCTCTTGATTAGAAAAGCAACGCATGGTAACTTCTGCAAAAATACTAAAGTTCTGCCTAGGAAGATTTCTTGAAAAATAAATCATGTTAATGTTTAACTGAAAGGTTCGCAATAATCAGCAAAAGAGGCCCAAGTTTCTCATAACTTTTTTTTTGCCAAGTATGTTCTCATTCATTAAATGAGGCATTATATTATAACTTAATATGAGGCATTTTGTGACTTTTTTTTAGAACCTCCATTTACTTATAAAAAAACCTAACCACAATGAAAGCAAGAGGCACAGTATCAAGGGAGAAATCGTATTCCCAACAAGATAAGAAAATTTGCAGTCCCAGAGTGAGACTTGGCAGAAGTCAAGCACATCATTTGATGAGTCCAACTAGAAGCAGTCTAACCTCCAAGCAAGCATTGCAGGGACTGCACACATCTAAATCAGGTAATTTTGTTAAATGATATTAATTAACACTCAGAAATTACTAATCTATCCACTGCAATATTGATATCGACCAACCTCAAGTTAATCGTAAGTGCTTATGTCCCATAAAAGGTGACCATGGAAAATTAACGTTCCATGAAAGGAGACAGACAACTATAGTTGGGCTACAAACAGTGTGAGAGATTTGCCATTCAGTGTACAATGTGTAAATGAAATTCACCTTATGATTTCTACTCAAAAAACTGAAAAGCGAGCTCAAATTAAGCAAACCAGCATACCTTTTGGCGATCATTCAAGAGGGACAAGGGTAGTTTCTTCTCTCTCAAAATGACATTGTAGTTACTGGACATCCGGTTTTGAAGTTCTTCACGGAAAAATTCAAGCTCTTTCTGATTTACAACTCGAGTATTCCCTACAAACTCAGCCAAAAATTACCATGAAAATCACAAGTTTGTTAATTGTCGCTAGATTAAAGATCAGAAACATTTTCTGCTTCTTGGTGGGGAAAACGCTGGATCACTCAAATTTCCATGCCTTAGAAAATGTCTCCGTGCATAATCAGATTGGAAGTATGTTTACTAGCTTGATAATCAGCTTCTGAAACATTTAATTTCAAAATGGCCTAGCATAGGTTTTTAGAATAAGCAGTACTTCCCCCAAAAGTTGATTGTAATTACTTAATAACAGTCCATTATTTCTCAAGAATACTTACAGGCACCTGTTAATACAACCAATAGGCAGACACAACAATTCAACAAACTACAGTCATCTCACATCAAAGTCATGCATCCAATTCAATCATTGATCATAGATAAGCACCTCAACTTTCTAGATAAGATATAAGCGAAAAATCACATACACACGTATCTTACCGAACCAGCGGCGGTCGGGTTGGATTCGAGTGTTGGGCAATTCCTTGGACTGAAACTCGTTCTTGAGAACCTTTCCTGCACTGTTCCGCTTGGGCCTCGTGTTGTACATCTTGAGGCGCCGAACCGTGGCGGCGCTACGCGAGCCATCGGTCCCATCTTTACGGTTCGAGTCCAGCGAATGCTTCGGCTTTCCGGAGATGTTCACTTTCTTCTCCTTCACCGCCTTTGTCATCTCAGAAAGAGTTTTTGGGTCTGTTTGGTCGTTTGGAAGCCTAGGGTAGAGAGAGAAATTGTGTTGCTGGACAGTTAGACAGGGAGCACGGGAGTGAGACAGAGAGCACGGGAGAGAAGCTGAGAGATGGAGAGCCCACTGTAGCAGCGCCGGACAGGTAGGAGCACGGTGAGGATAGCAGCTGAGGCTAGGGTTTCGAACCCAAAAGTTTTGGGCTTCGGGACCGAGAGAGAGAGAGAGAGAAAGAGAGAGAGAGGGGAAGGGATCTGAGAGAAGTGAGACCGAGAGAAAAGAGGGAGTTAAGTGGGTGGTAGTCGGAAAACCTACGGGTGGGTATGTGTCGGCGTGTGGCAGCTTGAGGCGGCGGCGAAGCCCTAATCGAGAGGAACGGAGGACGAGACAGAGAGAGACAGTGAGAGGTCTACGAGAGGAGGGAGAAGCCGAGAGAGAGGGACAGCGAAGACCGAGTGTAATGAACCCAACTAAGTTGGGCCGGGCTTAGATGGGCGTCCAGCTATGTTGTTGACATTTTGTTTTAATTGAACTGCTAAGTTGTCCTCGTGGCCCATGACCTTAGCTATTGTTTGTAGAAACTGATCCATTAGCTTATTTTGGTTGGTGTGGGACTGTGGATTTGGGGTGCCTCGAATAATCCTAATTCGTGACTATTTTTTTAGATTGATATCCATTATAATTTTCTTCTTAATTTCCTTAATTTTATTTTTATCTCTTAGTATCTCCTTGCACTTCGTTGAGGTTCATAATAATAGGCAAAAGAGAACTACGATCTTTCATGCGGACGAAACAAGGCTCAAGCCACAGGAAGAAAATTTAATAGAACAAATTTTTGCATCAGTGCTGCAACTCAGAGATTTAGTCAACCAAATGCATTAAAATTACAAGCACTTCTGGCAACAATTAAAGGAAATTCTAAATGATGTTACGGAATCTTTTGTTGAGTTGCAAAACCAAATTAGCATGAAGGAGGATGAAAAAAATGCAACGAAGGATGAAGAGAGTGTTCGGTTGCAAGACCACATCACTGTGATGCAGGAGAATGAAGAGAGTGGTTTTATGAACGTTTCGTTGCAAGAATTTCCTCTTCCATCCCTTTTATTAACTCCTATACTCAGCAAGAATCACGCCATGGCCGAAAAAGGCAGAGACCCAGCGATGGGGGCCATTCTCGGCACCCACAATAAAGACTGGGGCACCCTTAATTCTGTGGGCACTATAGGGGAATTTGATCCTAGTGGTGGCGAATTTCAGTATCTTCGCTCCTCACCCTCCTTGTTTGTCCCTGACTACCTCAGAAATCGATTTCTCCATCCATTTTCAGAAATTGTCAAATACTTTTTTTTTTCATTCCTCAAACTCTCTATCTTTGGAAATTCATCACCTTACACATAGACAAAGACCAAGACCACAAAAATCCATGGCCATGGCATCCTTGACTCAACGTCTCCAATGGGGCATCCTCTCGCTCTCTATGATCTCCACCAATGCCTCCAGACCTAGATTTTCCTCATCTCCCATGCCTCTTTGATCCCTATTAACCAGAAAAATAATCCTAGTTTGAGGCCTTCACGTTCTTCATATTTCTTCTCTTTTTGATCCTCCCTACGATTACGGGGCCATCAAACCAGCCATCAGTAGCGAGATCCTGCTTGGCAAAAATGCATAGGAGCCTTACAAACAACATGTGAAGACGGAAGTTCGTGACGGAGGGCGACAACACAATGTCTCTTCTTTGGTGGGTATCGAGAGATGCAACAGGGAGATGAAAAGTAAAGATATGAGAGAAGATAAGGAGATAGTGAAATGGGAGGGAGGCTGTGGGGGAGGGGGTGTCTGCGAACTAGGGAAAAGAGAGAGGGAACAAGGGGAGAGAGAGAGAGAGAGAGAGAGAGAGAGAGGAGGAGGAGGAGGAGGAGGAGAAGAAGAAGAAGAGGAGGAGGAGGAAAGATGTGGCGTGAATTTAGGGTTTTGGGGATGAGTGACAAAATGACGTCGTTTTTGCTCGAGTGGGTTGGGCTTCTCACAAGGGCCTTTGGGCTCTAAGTGCATGTTTGGGATTGTGGTTGAAAATAATGCCAAAATATTGCTTTTAGCTTATGGTGTATAGGTTAGAGCTTAACGTAATAATCTTTACTATTAAAAAGTTATTTACTGTTTAGTAACTATATGTCTAAAATACTTTCAAACATATTACATTTGTTTAAAAAAAATTCAAAAATTACTTTTTAAGATAGAAATGACATAAAAGGGCATTTGATTTTCATAGATTATAATCGTATCCTTGATATAAATTAAATCTTATAATCAAATAACAACAAAAATAGTCTAATAGGATTTTCACTCAACATAATGAAAAAAAATAACTTCAATGATGCATAAGTGAAAGAACAATATAATTATGCTCAATATTCATAATATTTTCACTAGATATCTCTAATTGTTGCATGCTTGAGTATTCGTTTGCTTCTTCGTTCTCCATGCTTTTAGGAGGTAGATAATCCTCATCACCATCGTATAGCTTGAACTCAAGATCCTTCAATGCATGATATCTAATAAAATAATGAATAGCTATATATGCCATAACAATTTTAACTTGTTTATCATAAGGAAAATTTGGCATATAATCTGTTAATGCAATAAATCGCACAACAAGTCGAAAGAAGAGAGAGTCATTTTCAACTCGCTATGATGATCTGGGTCTCAATTGGTGTGGTTTGGAGCCCCCAGTGTAGCTTAGTGCGGCTATGCATACGTCCATGGTAATGAATGAAAAATAAATGCTAAAAATATAAAAGAGAGAGACACAGATTTATGTGGTTCGAAATATTGCCTACATCCATGGGGCGTTTGGGGAATATGATTGTTTTATAGTCTCTCATCCTTATTGTACAATGGACCTCAA
The DNA here is from genome assembly GCF_004785595.1 of Juglans microcarpa x Juglans regia. NCBI lineage: Eukaryota > Viridiplantae > Streptophyta > Magnoliopsida > Fagales > Juglandaceae > Juglans > Juglans microcarpa x Juglans regia. Next base: position 7,976,562 of record NC_054605.1, read on the forward strand.
AGCTCAGTTTTCTGGTAGAGATCTAAGTTTGTGGAGAGACTAGTCTTCTCGTCGATCTCATAGATTGAGGGAAGGGATGAAGCAAGCCCATGGATACACGATACTTATTTCCCATGTTCTTCTCTTCGACCTCGTAGACTGGGGGAAGGGATGGTACATGGCTGCCCTGGTCTTCTCATCAACCTTGTAGACTAAGCAAAAGTATGAGGCAAGCCTGTGGAGACATAGTACTTGACTCCCCTGGTCTTCTCGTCGTTGGGAGAGTGAGTGTCAGTGCTGACAGTTCGGGTGCTTGACCGAGCTACAAAAGCCAAACCAGTTAGTTTAAATAATTTCCATCCACAAGCGTGAGATTTTTGTTGGCATCGTTGGGGGTGCTTTGGGGTTGCCCACCAGCAGTCGTGTTTCAATAGTGACAAATATTTAGAGTCATTCCCGGCCCATTATGACGATCTGGGCCTCGATTGATGTGGTCTGGAGTCCCCGGCTTAGTCCAATGCGGTTGTGCATACGTCCATATTAGTAAATGGAAAATAAATACTAAAAATGTAAAAGAGAGAAAGACACACAAATTTACGTGGTTCAGCATATTACCTACATCCACAGTGCATTTGGGGAGGGAAGATTTACTATAATATGCTTGTTTTACAGTCTCTCATAGCCTCTTATCCTCGTTATACAATGAAACTCAGAGGTCAATCTTCTGGTGGAGATCTCATTGTTGAAGCTCATGTTCTGAGATTGAAGAAGCTAATGGAGAAGCCTTGCCAAAAGTCCCTAAAGTCTTCTTGTTCCCACCCTTTTATCCTATACATCCTTCCTTGTTTTATATCATATCTTGCCTCCTTTATGTTGCATCACCTTTTTTCTCCTGACACTCTTTTTCTCTCCCCCTCCCTTTTTTGTTCCCTCTTTCCCTCCTGATCTTCTCTTACTTTCCTCCTAATGAGGCCTTCCCCCCTTGGGCTGGGCCGAATAGGCTTACTTTGGGCCTATTATATTTTATATCTCTTTTAGTTGTCCGCGATTCTTAAAGGCTATTTGTTCTAAAAAAAAAAAGACATTGAGAATGTTTAAATATAAAATATGTAGTCGAAATGATCTGTCGAATTCCGTAGAGAAGTAAACTTCGGGAGCGTGTTCCTAGTTATCCACTTGACTTGCGTTAAGTGATAAAGATTTCCTAGCACAGGATTACGAGAGGTGCGGGAGATAGACTCAACAACATTAGGTGGCGAGCGCGAAGCTTGACTGTGGTGGGAGATGTACTCGACTGTGTAAATGGTGAGTGTAGAGCTCAGCTGAGGTGGGAGATGTACTCAACTGCGTAACTGGCGAGCATGGAGTTCAATTGTGGCAGGAGGTGATCTCAACCGCGTAGATTTCAAGTGTAGAGTTTGGCAGAGGCAGGAGATGTACTCGACCTCGTAACAGGCGAGCGTAGAGCTCGGTTCTGGCAGGAGGTGTGCTCAACCGCATATATGGCGAGTGTGGAGCTTAGCTGAAGTAGGATATGTACTTGACCGAGTAAATGGCGAGCGCTGAGCTTGGCTAAGGCAAGAGACATACTCGACCATGTAACGAGCGATCGTGGAGCTCGGTTATGGCGGGAGGTGTGCTCGACCGCATAAATGGCCAACGTAGAGCTCGGCTGAGGTGGGAGATGTACTGGCTCACATAACTGGCGATCTTGAGCTTGGCTGTGGCGGGAGGTGTTCTCAATCGCATAAATGACGAGCGTGGAGCTCAATTGAGGCAGGAGATGTACTCGACCACGTAACTGGCGATCGTGGAGCTCGGTTGTGATGGAAAGTGTGCTCGACCGCATAAACGATGAACGCAGAGCTCAGCTGAGGCGAGAGATGTACTCGAACACGTAACTGGTGATTGTGGAGCTCGGCTCTAACAAGAGGTATGCTTGACTGCTAAATGGCAAGTGTAGAGCTCGGCTGAGGCAGGAGATGTACTCGACAGCGTAACTGGTGAATGTGGAGCTCAACTGTGGTGGCAGGTGTGCTCGATTGCATAAATGGCGAGTGCGGAGCTCGGTTGAGGTAGGAGATGTACTCAACCGCATAACTGGCGAACGTGGAGCTCGATTGTGGCTGGAGGTGTGCTTGCCCTTGTAAATGGCGAGCACAGAATTCGGCTGAGGCAGAAGATGTACTCGACTGCTTAATTGGGGCTTGGAAATGGGTATTCATCCGATGGTGTTGGTGAGATTTTTTTTTTCCATCGTGAACCGCTTCTAATGTTTCCATTCTATTGTCAGTGTTTGAGTTTGTATGTGGTAACCCACACAAAGTGGTCAGGGAGCCTATTGACCCCCTGGATCTATCTTAGGTGGTTGTGAGCCCGTCGACTCATTTATGAAGGTATCCTGTGCAAGGCAGTTGTGGAGCTCGGAGGCTCTTTAACTCCAAAGGCTCGTTCCCAAAGGAGACCCACTGGCACGGTTATGTCACGAGTGTGTACACTCGGCGTTCGCTGGTGGAGATGTCATCTTGTGGTTCTTCTCGACGACCTCATAGACTGAGGGAAGAGATGAGGCAAGCCTGTGGAGACACGATACTTGGCTCTCCTAGTCTTCTTGTCACCCTCGTAGACTGAGGGAAGGGATGAAGCAAGCCTGTGGAGACACGGTACTTGGCTCCCTTAGTCTTCTCGTCGACGTCATAGACTGAGGGAAGGGATGAGGGAAGCCCGTGGAGACACGATACTTGGCTTCCCTGGTCTTCTCGTCACCCTAGTAGACTAAAGGAATGGATGAAGCAAGCCTATAGAGATACGGTACTTAGCTCCCTTAGTCTTCTCGTCAACCTCGTAGATTGAGGGAAGGGATGAAGCAAGCCTGTGGAGACATAGTACTTGGCTCCCTTGGTCTTCTCGTCGACCTCGTAGACTAAGGGAAGAGATAAGGCAAACCAGTGGATATAAAGTACTTGGCTTCCCTGGTCTTCTCGTCAATCTCATAGACTGAGGGAATGGATGAGGCAAGTCCGTGGAGACATGGTACTTGGCTTCCCTAGTCTTCTCATCGACCTCGTAGACTGAAAAAATGGACGAGGCAAGCCTGTGGAGACACGGTACTTGGCTCCCCTGGTCTTCTTGTCGACCTCGTAGACTAAGAGAAGGGATGAAGCAAGTCCATGGAGAGATGGTACTTGGCTTCCCTGGTCTTCTCATAGTTGGGGGTGTGTGATCGGTGCTGACATTTGGGGTGCTTGACCGAGCTATAGAAGCCAAACCAGTTAGCATAAATAATTTACATCCACAAGCGTGCAATTTGCATACCTGAATTGTCCCATTGGATCATAGAGAAAGTTTAAAGTGCGCTGGCGTTGCCTCAAGCAGCCATGTTTCAGTGGTGACAGAGATTCGGGGTGGCCTGAAGCCCCTGATGTGGTCTGGTGCTGCTGTGCGTATATCTATGGCAGTGAATGAAAAATATATACTGAAAATGTATGAGAGAGAGACACACACATATATTATATGGTTCGGCATATTGCCTACATCCATGGGGCTCTTGTGGAAGGGAGATCTATTATAATATGCTTGTTTTACAGTCTCTCATCTTCACTGTACAATGGACCTTAGAGGTCAATCTTCTGGCGGAGAGCTCGTTGATGGAGCTCCTATCGTCAGGTTGAAGAAGCTGAAAGAGTAGCCTCGCCAAAAATCCTTGAAGTCATCTGGTTCCTTCCCTTTTATCCCATGCCTCCTTACCAGTTTTATGTCACATATTGTCTCATTTATGTCGCATTACTTCTTTTCTCCTAACACCCTTTTTCTTCCTCATTTTTCGTTCCCTCTTTCCCTCCTTATATTCTCTTTATTTCCTCCTCATGAGGCCTCCCCCTTTGGGCTAGGCCTAGTGGGCTTACTTTGGGCCTATATATTTTTTCCCTTCCATGATCTAATATCTTCTATCTATTTTTTCAAACTTCGAATGCTCTTTTAGTAGGCATGTGAGTCACGAATGTGCGTGATTAAATATTAATCATCTATAGCATCAATTGTCTTCTTCATTGGATCCCATCCAAGGCCAATTTCCTTTCCTATCAATTTCGTCTAAATGTTCCAATCATTTTTAAACTATCCCACTTGTTCTTAAATTGTTTATAGCAAAAGTCTTTACCAATTCTCTCGCTAAACTTATTAACCACATTTTCCCACCCTACCTTATTAAAATGGGTTCCTAGACGTTTTCGGCATAAATCTCACTAACGCATATAGCTACATAATCCTCTAGCATTTTATATGTCCAAACTAATCTCATTGTCTGACTGTAACGCCTCAGTCTCGGAGGTCATGAGAGTTAGCTCTTAAAACCTAAAATTATCTCCCATAACGTATTTATATACTCCAAATTCCCATAAAATATAAACTCATTTATTCAAAACCAAAAATGTATGATCCTCCATCAAGACACCAAATAAAATATCTCATTGAAATAAATTAAAAGCTCCACAAAGACTCAGAAATATCCATGACTCAAAGTATCAAAATAGCATAAAATCACAAACCTACGAAATAAAACTCTCCAATAAATACTTGTACCCCTTTGGTTCTTATTCCTCTAAGATCATCAAATATTACTAACACTTCATATTCTTGAATTCCAGTTGAGGCATCAAAATTATCTGAAAAATATTGTGAAGATAAAGGGTGAGTTATCAATAACTCAGTAAATAAAGAACATATACTAGTATGTAAACATGAGCATTTGCAAAGTTTAGAATGCAGAACAAAATATTTTCATTTTCAGAATGCAGAATCAAAACATGTTATCAGAAATATCAGAGTGAAAATTCATAAATATTCTTATTCAAAACTCATTTGGCATAACATAACTGAAAACATCATATCAAAACATAATTTCATGTTTAACCCTCGTGGTAGGGTTGTGCCTGGCAGCAAACCGAGCAGTAATAGAATATGAAATCTTCTCCTTATTATTCTAAGAGCCCCGAGTGTGCACACAGAAAAGATCATGCAGAAAACCATTTTGACTTCCAAAGTGGGTGCATCGGAAACAGAAAAGTTGATACCAACTCGAACAGAGGCCAAAGTTTTACCCCCATGGTAAGGTCAAAATGGAACACAGAAATAGAATGTCATGCCAAAGGTTTCAGAAATCAAATCAAAATCATATCAGACTACAAAACTTCTTCAGAACAGATCATAATCAAATCACAAAATATAATTTATGTACAAAATTTCAAATTAGCTCTATTTTTTACAGTTCAAAGACAAAATGCCAAAGTAGCTCATGTTTACACCAGTCATGACCGAAAATACTTTCTTCTTATATAAAGTTGCATGAGTAATTCAGAACAAATAATCAAGATTGTTTCAATTTTTTTTTCATAACAAAACATGCATATTTTCTAAAAATTGACCTCTGTTCACTTCTTTTATACAAAGTCTAGTATAGGAACCCCACTTACCTAAACTTTATAGCTTTTTAGAATTTTTCCACAATAATGCCGAACGAATATTAATTGCCACCTATATAATAGTCACGTAACTTCCGTTAATTTTCAATTCAACACATATTTCATAATTTAAACGTGAGATATGAAAATTTATATTTTTCTTAATGTCTAAAAATTCTCGAAACCTTAAAATATTGACTCTCCCAAAATACTTTAAATTTTCATACAACTTCTCACATAATTCCACGATTAATTCCTAAAACAAAGACACGAATCCAAAAATTGTCTCTTAGGTGCAACCCGTACTCCCAACACTAGATAACTCAAAACCCATAATCCATTAAAATTACAAATATAACTCATATTATCTATATAGTACTAGGGAGGAAGAGAACTTGATTTAGCTTATGTAAAGAGAGCCAGAGGGCTAACGGAAGGAAGAGACAGAAACTGAGGGGGGTAGAGAGAGTCTCATGTACGGGGCAACGTGTGCGCTAGGCGGTGTTTGATGGTGGAGAATAGTTCTCTGGCGCCCTCTGTTGCAATTGGTGGCGGCAGCGTGGCCTCATTGTGGCAAGGCGTGGGCCATGGCTCTCAGTTTGGTATGCTATGAAGGTGCTCTATTTTTTTGATGTACAAAACAAGGGTACGACAGTGAAAATTCGTGGCTCGTGGCCAAGCTGTGGTGTATGTTTTTGTTTGGCTTTGCACTATGGCTGAGGAAAAAAAGGTGGAAAACATGGCTGTTTGGTGAGGAGCTTCACCGTCCAGACTTGGCTGAGATCGTTTGCTTATTTCATCGTGCAAAGTCGACATATGTGAGACTTTGTTTTGAGGGAGGAACCGAAAGTGGAGGAGGCTTGGAAGGTGGTTGTTGCAGACTAGAACAACCGAGTGGTGGCGGAGGGTAGTGGTGCTTGGTTGCAATGTTGGGCTTCAGTAGTACCTATTGGAAATTGAGTGGCTTTACGTGTGTATGGTACATCACATCAAGGGGCTTACTGTTGGTTGTTGGTGGTTGCACAGGGAGGAGCTATGTCATGTGAAGTTTTCGGGGGTGAACCCTTTAACGTGGAGAGAGCGAGAGAAAAGGCTGGGCTTGGTTGCTTCTGGCAGAGACTTACAGTGTTACAGGTCATGCAGGGGTGGTTCAGGGGGTTGGCAATGTGAAGGGCTGGTTTGTAGTTCCATGCATTGGATTCCATGGAGGCTGCGGCTTATTGAAAGTAAACAAGAGGCTGATGTAAACCTAGGGCTTGAAGGAGGCAAGGAGTGCATGAAGGAGAGATGTACAGATCTACATATACCTATTTATATCTATAAAGCTGGAAACCTAGAGAAAGAGGAGACATTGGTTGGTTCTCACGAGATTGGTGAACATTGGCAACGTGAAGGGCTGGTCGTGCGTGGTGAGGGGTAAAAAAAAAAAAAAAAATAACTGAACATTGGTTGGTTCTCACGAGATTGGATTTCAGGGCATACAAAGTTCGGGATTTTCTCCCGAGTTATGGGCATCGACTCAAAAATATTTAAAAAGCAGACTCGGGCTGGCTGCCCAAGTGTTACACTTACTATCTTGCATTTGCGTAGCAACAATAACATTATTTTGATTTCTCTTATATTTATTTGTTATGTGCTTAAAACTATAGAAGAAAGTAAGCTCACTCTATTCAACCATTGGGAGTGCACATGCACCAAATATATCAAAGCACAAAAGGACATTTTTGTCATCTTACGGACATTTTTCTTTTCGATTTGGACGGAGCTCTAGCAAAAGCAACGGAAGTCTGATGCTGTTCGTCAAGCCTAGAAAAAAAAAATGTTAAAGAGTATGGGTTCTGGGAAACCTTGAAAATAGAGGAAGAGAGAGTCATTGCAGAGGGAAATGTGCCGTGTTTCACTAATAAATAAGGGTAAAATATGTTATTATTGCAAGTTGATATGGATATTTTTGTCCATTTATAATTCTTTTAAAAAGTGATGCCATGTTTCAAGATATTAAGTAAAGCACGATTGAGAAAAAACATAAAATTAGTTATTTTATTCAAACATAGTTTCTAGATTATTTGGACTTAAAAAGTACTTTTATAGAGGACACCTAAACAATCCAAATTTATCATTAAAATATTTTTATTGTTATTTAGGCACTTTTCAAGCATCCTACCGCAACTCCAAATAGGTCCTAAGTTTCGTTGTATCAGTAGTGACTGGAGTGGAGTATTTTGCAAAGTCTAGCATACTTTTCACAATTTTTCTAAGATAATTTCCCGTTCGAAGTGTGAAAATCCAGCCCGAGTTAGGGGCTATCTGGGTTTGCGGTAGGATACTTGAAATGTGCTTAAATAAAACTAAATGTGCGGTAGGATACGTTTGAAGAAACTTGATGCTTTTATCAAATTTCTTCAAACTTGCTTTTTTGAATATCCTGGAACGTGCTGTTACATTAAAAAAAAAAAAAAAAAAAAATGAAAATGGACAAAAATATCCAAATTAATTTGCAATAATTATAGATCAAAATCTTGATGCCAAGACAACACCACCAAAGTGAAATCTCCCCAAGAGGGAAATAAATCTACTAGCGCCAATGAAAACAAAAATGGTCGTCAAATACAGAAAGCGCGCTTTTCATACTCTTCACTAACAATGAGCAGTCATACACTCGTGCAACCAAACTTACTAGGGGTCCATTCTCAGAGGTCATTACAAGGGATTCATGAGTCTCCTCGTGGTCCGCCCTCGAACATATTCACTGCATCACATGACATGAAAAATCAGGGACAAGTCTCACTATTTATTTTTCTCTGATTCTCGTAGACTAGTTTGTCTATAATGGACTTTTATTGAGAATTCTCAAGACCTTCTTGTTGGACAAGCGGACCATAAGAATCATGGGCATATGTTGGATCTAAAATGAATTTTTTCCAATTCATTGGAAACCCATTACCAAGAATAAAATGAAGAGATAAGACTACGGAAAAATAAAGCCAAAAGAGATTTACTGACATAGAAAAAGGGGAAAATAACATAAACCAAGTAGTGCCCAAGTACTCTAAAGAAGGAAGAAACCTCTATAAAAGAATGAACCACAACAAAAGTAGGAAATCTCGCAACTCTACAAGGAAAGGCTCTCTACTACTATACAACTAGTGGGGCTCTCTCTCTCTCTCTCTCTCTCTCTCTCGGAAGGAAAACATCTTCTTCAAACTCATTTCAACCCTATTTTCTTCATTGTATCGACGACTTTGAAAGGTCATTAGAGACTGTAAAATCACCTAATACAGTGGATTTTACCTCCAAATGCCGTGGATGTAGGTTTTCTAAACCATATAAATCTATATGTCACTCTCTTCATTTATATTTTATATATTTTATTTATAATTATATATTTTATAGATGAGCATCCGAGCACTGTATCAATATCTAAGCCATCATCTTGAGCCATTTATATGTTCGACAGAAAATATCGAAGCAAAACAAGCTGAATAGAGGGAAGTTGAAGATGAACCACACGTGAGCTAGTTCCAAGTCATTTGTAAGGTTCCCAGAGGAGAATGCAGTAAGTTTTACCATTTATAAACATATTCAACTAAAGGGTGCATTGACAGATATAAATGGCATATGTGATATTAAAGGCTTGATAACGTCAATCCCTGTTTATTTCTAATGTTGCAGCATGAGACTATCACTGACCTAGTAGAGTTCTACCGTTTGTCTTGATGGTCATGCGTGGGGGTAGGATTTGTGAGCTCTAATACACTTTGATTGTGTTTAATACAATGTTGTCTTCATATTAGAAATTTTGCGTGGATTTCTATCCATTGTTCTAAAGTTTGAAATCATTAAGTTATTACGTTGACAAACTTGAGCATTATGTATGTGTTATGTATATTTGCATAATTGAATGGTGTGTTCAAGAAATGAGAAAGATCCTTAAAATATCTCCCATGATGTGGCAAAGGAAGTGTTCGGGGAGGTTCTTATAAGCCGAAGGTCGGGGTATGTAAGAGGATTGGGAAAGTTTGTTATTCCTGAACCATTACTGTGCTCCCCATTTGTTTCTGAAATTTTGCACCAAGTTGATAAGTACAAGACTGAAATGGAAACGTACAAAGAGAAGTGTGCAGAATTGACAGCAGGCTAGTTTGCTTGCTGCTATGGAGAATCAGAAATGGAAACTCATAAAGGAATTAGTAAATTATGTGATGCCCCCGACTCCTACGTACGGAAACATAGAAATCGTGATGTCGGGATGATGACAACATGGTCACGCATCCCAACGATAGTGCCAAGTGTGTGCATATGCAACCGTGTACAAAGAACAACGCAACGGATAATTTAAGTAAGTCAACTAAGTACCAGAATTTTTAATACAAATTTATATAAGTAAAACGTTTAAAAAGAGTTATACAGTTATCCCAAAATATATTACAAAGCGCAAATACATAACAAGTGGGAAAATAAATCTCGATACACGAGAGCAACCCCAGATCACTCCTCCAGCGAAGCCAAAGCCTAAGGCTCATCATCCTCATCTGCATCAAAATCTGCGATACCATAAAACGGTATCGCAGGTAAGTAATAATCCAAAGAACCTACGAGAAAAAATGCATTAATGCAACCAACAAACATACCCCAATACCTCATTTTTCCCGAAAATAATTATTTTTCAACACACGCAAAAAACCCCATTTGACCATAAACACGCCATGAATAATATCCGTTATTTTTCAAAAAAATGACCCAAACATAAACCAAGCATTTTCCCATAAAATGGTGCTCGTAACCATTAAATCATAAACCGACAACATATTTATCGGACAATGTAGGCGGGAATCACAGATGAGACTCTACCATCATCCCTGCTTACCATCATCCCTACCGCATGCATCGTAGGCGGGAATCACAGGCAGGACTATACCACCATCCCTACTGCGTGCACTGTAGGCGGGAATTACAGGCGAGACTATACTACCATCCCTATAGTTCCTTTTCACACAAGAGGTACTTATCAGAGCACCGTAGGTGGGAATCACAGGCGGGACTATACCACCATCCCTGCTTACCACCATCCCTACAATCTCTTTCCATTTCTCTCAAACCAGTCAATCCAATCATTTCAAACATACTCAAAATCATTTCTCAGATGAAAATTCAATATTTCAAGTATACACATGAACATGTATGTAATTATGCGAAAACTCAATTTTCAGTTACAAACATAAACATACGTGTAAATGCATTGTATATGACACAACACAAATATTCAACAACCAAAAATCACAACATAGTCTAATCACACAAACAACTCCATCCTCCGATCCAACCGACCCTTTTACTCCTCCGACTCAGTCCGGCACAACCAACCAAATCACAGTAAAAAAATTGAGTTAGTGCAGAAACACATTTAAATCACAAAAGTTCTTTTGGAAAATACTTACAGTGCTATAATATAATTTCTGAAGGATCACAGAGATGCTAGAAGTGGTGGCACAGCAACGTAACAGTGCAAAATGCACTATGACCGTGGGTCTCAAAATGCTAAATTTTGAACAAAGACAAACGAAAACTTGAGATTACTAGGGAAACGCTTAGGGATGTTAGTGAAGCTAATGGTGGTGGTGGTGGTGGTTGGCCGTGGGTGGCAGCATAGAAGGCGGTTGAAGTCCAAAAAGTCCAAAATGGAAATGGAGTTGGATGGGTTTCACCGGTGGCGGATTGGAGCTGAGGATGGGTGGGGTAGGTAGTTGGGGGTTGCTGGTGATGTGGTGAAGAGGTGGTGGCCAATGGCGGCGCGACGGTGGCGCGCGAGTTCAAAGAGTGTCGCTGCTTGAAGCCGTGTGTGGGGGCTCACGGCAACGCCAGAGGAGCTGGAAATTGGGAGCTGGAGTCGCTTGCCAGTGGGGAGATGAATGGGAGGGGCGGTGACCGAAGGGGGAGAGAGAGAGAAAGGAGAAAAAGAAAATGAAGGAAAAATAAAAGAGAAGAAGAAAAGAAAAAGAGGAAAAAGAAAAGAAAGAAAAAAGGAAAAAGAAAAAGTGAGGGAAAGAAATGAGGTTCAATCCTCACATCTTGGGTCACAAAAATAATCCAACGAAAAAGATTTCAAAACAGCAAGTTAAATAAAATAATTTAAACATAGTGAGTAAATAAAAATAAAATAATTAAATCCAACAATAAACTAATTTAAAATAAAAAGTAATTTAAATAATGAACAATAATTAATAACAAGAAAATACATTGAATTAACAATTAAAAATCTTAAAATAATATCACGTAAATCATCTAAAATTTAAAACAAGAAAGCTCATAATATTAATAAATGCAATAATTACTTAGTCAAAATACACGTAAATACGGGGTATCACAAATTAAGCGGACGCAATGGACACTTGACTTGCATCTGCCCTCAGGATTTGGAAAATTTGATTTTTTATGGGTAAGTAACTTGGTATTATTTTTTTAAGTTAACTAGGCCTCGTTTGGATACAAAAAAGGGTTTAATTTCATTTCATCTCATCTCATCATTATAATTTTCTCAAATTTTCATATAAAATATAATAAATAATTCAATTTTTTATGTGATACCCTGTATTTTAGTGTATTTTAATTGAATGATTAGTTTAATTAATTTAAATATTGGTTCTCTTGTTTTAAGTTTATTGGATTTCTCGTTGGTTTATTTTTTTATGATTTTTAAGTTGTGAAATTTATTCTGATATGCTCTCTTAATATTAATTATTGTTTTGCATTTAAATTGCTCTTCAATTTAAATTACTTTGTTGTGGGCTTTAAAATTATTGTGTTGTTAGATTTTTATTATTATTTATTTTAGCTACGTTTAAATTATTTTATCCAACTTGCTGTTTTGAAATTATTTTCGTTAAATTAATTTTGTAACCCAAATTGTGAGGATTGGACCTTATCTCTTTCCCTCAATTTTTTTTCCTTTCTCTTTTTCTTCTCCTATTCTTTTTCTTTTTCCTTCATTTCTTTCTTCCTTTCTCTTTTTCTTCTCCTATTCTTTTTCTTTTTCCTTCATTTCTTTTTTCTCCTTTCCACTGCATCTCTCTCTCTTCCCCCGTGCGCGACACCCTTCCCTTCTCTCCCGTCCATTTTCTTCTTCCACCCACAGCGCCGCCGTGCGCTGCCCATTACCGTCACCGCTCCTCCGACCAGCGACCACCCCCCTCTGTTTTTAACTCCTCCTTCACCACTGTCAGCCCCACGCGCAGCTCCAAGCCGCAACACCCTTTGTGCTCTAGCGCAGTCGTCACGCCACCATCGAACACTATATTTTCACCACAATACCGGCGACCTCCCAGCTACCTAACACACCCATCCTCAGCCCTGATCCGACACCGATGAAGCTCTTCCATCTCCATTTCCAATCTAAGCCCTTCCCTAGTAATCCCAAGTCTTTGTTTGTTTCTGTTCAAAAGTTGTGTTTTTGAGACCCATGGCCATGGTCCAAAATACACTGTTTCATTGTTGTGCTGCCACTTCTAGCATCTCCGTGATCCTTCGAAAAGTATATTATAGCACTGTAAGTATTTTCCCAAAGAACTTTTGAGATTTAAATATATTTTTGCACTAACTCATATTTACTGTGAACTGGTTGGTTGTGCCGGACTGAGTTCAAGGAATAAGGGAGTTAGTTGGATTGGAGGATAGAGTTGTTGTGTGATTTGGATATGTGGGGATTTGTTGGTTGTTAGATATTTGTGTCATGTCATGTACATTGCATATTTGCACGCATCTTCATGTTTATAAATGAAAACTAGGTTTTCACATAATTGCATACATGTTCATGTGTATATTTGAAAACTAAGTTTTCATGTGAGAAATAGTTTTTGGGAGCGTGTGTATCACAATCCCAAGCCGAGATGGGGTATTATCTCGGTGGAGCTCCTCTAGTCACTCGGGAGCGGAATATACTGAGTGACGTCCCCTCGGTTGTTATTGGGTGACAATGGGATTGGACGGGATGGTAATGCTCTCGTGTCGATTCTGTGGCCTCTCTTTCTGGCGGGGGCTAGAGGATGCTTGGCCATGAATGCACTGGGCGCAGAACTGGGGAGCGCTCGTTATGAAGTCACTCACACGGTCGTTACCTATGGTGTGATGAAGGGAGCCAGGGTGTGCAGATGATCCCTAGGGGAGATCATGGTGCATACGGTTAAAATGGATTAATGTGCTATTTTTTGGAAAAATTGCGTGTGTTGGATAAAATGATTTTATGTAAATCATTTTTTGAGAAAATGATGGATTATTATTTTGGATCATTATTAGGAAAAATGACATAAAATATTTTTATGGATATGTTTTGGGCCAAAATGGGATTTGTGTGTATTGGAAATATTCATTTTCAGGGAAATAATGTTTTGGGTCTAATGCATATTTCATCATATACATGCATAATTGTTGGTTGCATTAATGCATTTTTATCTCGTGAGTTGTTTGGATTATTACTTATCTGCGGTACCGTTTTATGGTATCCCAGATTTTGATGCAGATGATGCTGATGTCGAGCTTGAGGATTTGGCTCTACCGTGGGAGTGATTTGGGATCACTCGTTTATGTGTTCGGTCTCTGTATTATATTTTTCGAAACAATTGTATAGCTCTTTTTAAACGTTTTATTTAAGTAAATTTGTATTAAACAATTCTAGTTGTAACAGCCCACTAGAAATTCACCGGTGGAATTTCTATTGACTTTAGGAACCTCGTGAAAACTCCATAAGTTTTTACAAATCGACCAATTGCGCAGGTTTTAGTCTGTCAACATAGTTAGTGTTACCACTCACTATGATGCTAGAAATATGAGTTTAATTATTTGAGGTAGTTAGAAGTGTCAGAATGTGTTTTGGTCTATGCCATTAGACCCAGTTGATTATTTAAGATTTTATGGCGCAATAGCCAATTTTCATAATTTCGGATGAAACGGTTGTTCGAAATTGTGAAATTATTTTTAGGGGCACTTCGGGGTTGAATTTCGCTAAACGATTTTCACTACAGGTTAATATGAATATTTATGATTTTTCAGTACTAAGTTTATTATGTATTTCTTCGGAGTAAATAGTAACCTCGATAAGAGCACCCAGTGCAATGTTTTCAAAATCACAGTGTGGAATGTTCAAATTAGGTTAGATTTTGTATTTGGACACTTGGCAAAATCTTGGCCACACATAGGGAATGGTATTAAACACTTGGCACAAAGAGAAACTATTAGATAGATTTATGAAGGAAGTCAAGGTGTGGGATCATGCCACCTAAGCAAAACTTTGTTTCATCTGATCAACCAAATTGTGCTAGACCAAAGAGGGTTTCAACCCTAGAAAAAACCTAAATGGTTGGAATCCAATTGAAACCCCAAAAGTTTGATTGAAACCAAAATCCTAAATGGTTTCCCAAAATCCAAAGTTAGCCTTTAAACCATTTTTAATCCGATTTCTAGCATTGTGTTTAATCACTTGATTAAATCACTTTCACATGCTATTAATTAATCAAATCCTTGTTATGACATAATTATCCAACCTTTAAACCTTGGAAATTTGATTGGGCCAAAAAAATTAGTTTTGGGCTTGATAACATCTCAAACCCTAACCAAACCCCCCTTTAAACCCCAAATTGAAGCCCACTTAGTTGGGACCCACCAACGCCCACGAATTTGGCCACCTTGGCAAAGCTTCTTGAAGAATTTTCCTCCCCCCATGGCAGACCATCCACTGCCATTGACTGCACCCAATAGTGCCTTGATGTGAAAGAGACATCCACTCCACCAACCTCTATCTCTAACAACTGCTGCAAGCAGTTCATGCCTCTCACTATTATCCACTTTATGTCACATAGCCAACTCCAATCAAGGGTCTTTCAAGCCCATAACTTCACCCTCCAGGAGTCTAAAGTTGTGCAAGACACACTTCTCTCAATTTTATCACTTCTTTCCCCCGTTCTTAGAGAGAAACCCAAAAGAGCTCTCTCGACCAAATTTCTGGGTATTTTTACGTGGACATTTTCTATCATTTGTAAGTATTTTCTCATGATGACTTATTCATAAAAGTTGTTTTTCTTTGAGTCTAGTTTCGTTGGATATCTTACTAGTCTCAATCCATGGTCATTTGATCAGTCAAAAGTATTTTTAACCATGGAAACGTCATTCTGGGTGTGAAACTGGAGAGTATGATATGTTTTGGAATTTTTTACCAAGCTAATGGACATATCTTGGTCCGAAAATTTTATGGAGTGTTTTTGTCATGTGTTTATGAATGTTAATTGAGTTTTTGTTGCATGGATAAAGCTTTTGATGATATATTTCCTTAGATTTAGAAACTTGAAAACTGGAAGTGGAAAAGTAATTTTTGTTTTGTGAAAGTTGGAATATTTCGTGGTTTGATCTTATTCCAAAGGCTTTGATATTTTTATATGATGATCCTAAGCCTCTTATATACATGTTAGGATGTTATTTTAAAGATATTTAGTATTAGTTTTATAGGTATAATTTTTCTATGTAAGAGGATTTCGTTAGGCCTAAGATTTGATGTTTTTGGGTTAGATCCATGTTTTATGGAGTTTTAGCAATGTGATTTTAAGTTTGATGGTTGGATCTTCTTTAGGACACATTTTTAAACCATGAGATGTTTTAGTTTGAAGATCACTTGTGTTTAAGCCATGGATCAAGAGATTGATCAAAGTTAGTAGAGAGAAAAGTTTATGTTTTGGACTAAGTTTAAAACCAAAAACTCCAAGTGTTATTTTGTGATTTTGGTGGCTTTTGTTTGATGATTTAAAGCATGGTTGATCTTAGGATGATGTTGTGAATGTGTTAGAAGTAAGATTTGTTTTTTTTTTTGGAATTCTTGGAGATGTTTTATTAAGGCCAAAACTTGTGATTTAAGAGTTTACTTTTTGTTAAAAAGTTTGGGTCTTTTTACAAAAAGTTTGGCGTTGATGATTAGCTTTTTTTAATGGATATTTTAAGTATATTTTTTTAAACTTAGGATAGGAAGATCCTTGTTACAAAATTTTGGTTTAATCATGGGTTTTGAAAATGGAAGAAATTGCAACCAAAATCAAGAGAAATGACCTATGCATATTTCGGCCATTGTGAGTTTTCCATAGTTGTAAATGGTTTTAAATTTTTTTGAGTTGATATTTGAGTCTAGGACAAAATTTACATGAGGAATGTAAATTTTGGTAATTTCTGGAATTAGGATGTGAAATCCTTAAATTAGGGGTAAAATAGTCATTTTCTCACATGTAGAGGGTAAAATGATAATTTTACTCTAAGTTGTCTCTTTTCACATTTCTAATTATTAGTAATTAAAGTTTTAACTTTTAGAATACCCTCTTACAGTTCCTCGTGTTTCGCAATTTAATCTCGTAGAATGCAACAATCGAGATAAGTTAGCTCTTAACTTACTATCAGTTTACTGTGTATATGTGATGAGTAAGAGAACTTCAATTTATGTTCGTATGTTGTTATATATGTCATGTCATCACATGTTTATCTATTACAGGAATTATTCTGTCACGAAAATCTTATCTATTATATAATATATTCTGTCACATGTTACTATCTGTTAAAAATATGTCACATTACGCATGCCATCTGTTACGTGTATATCATGTCATATAATATTCACTATCACATGTTATGCCATGTTAATAAATATTGTCTGTTACATGTTATGCCATGTCACGAAATATTATCTGTTACATTATGCCATGTTATAAAATGTTGTTTGTTACATTTTATGTCATGTCTGTCGTCTTATTTTCATGTCACGTTAAGCTACGTCAGGACTTCTATCGTTTATGTCACGTTCATGTCACGTCACGTTACGAGATGTCATGTATGCCATTTAAGTTATTCATGTCAATCACGACCCTAAGTGCTAGGATGGGGTAATATCCTAGTGGAACTCCTTTGTTCACGCTAGTGTCTAAATAGGTGTGAAATTCTCTGAATTGATGAAGTATAGTTAACAGGTTGTGAATGGGGTCTAACTAGCTGGTCACCGAAGCGCGCCAGGCACTAACGCCGACGGAGCCACACTTTATGTTATGTGTGTCCACAGCAAGTGTGGCACAAACCATTCATGGGGCCACAACAACTGTGGAGCATACACTACGTGAGACATAGCAATTGTGACATGTAGAATACGTGGGGCCACAACAACTGTGGAGTACGTATTAACGCACTCACAGCTGGTATAGACACATGTGTTGTGATGCAGTAATCGACAGGGACATGCGGCTCAAGGGGACCCGTGTAGCACCCGTATGGTCACTTTATTAATTAAGTCTATTGAATAAGATTCCAAACTCATGTATTTCACGTTCAAGTCATGTTTCACGTCATATTATGTTCAAGTTTACGTCCATGTCAAGGTCCAAGTTCATGTCAATCATGGTAACCCTAGGAGACAAGAATATATTTCAAGTCCATGTTTATGTCATGTTATGTTCAAGTTCATGTCATGTTCAAGTTCACGTTCACGTTATGTCATGTTCATGTTCATGTTCACGTTCACGTTATGTTCCAAGTTCACATTGATGTTATGTTATGCTTAGATTCATATTATGTTCAAGTTCACATTCATGTTATGTCATGTTTAAGTTCACGTTATGTTCCAAGTTTACATTTATGTTATGTCATGCTCAGGTTCATGTTATGTTCAAGTTCATGTTCAAATTATGTATGTTCACGTTCATGTTATGTTCAAGTTCACATTCATGCTATGTTGCTAGTCCATGTTTTGTTTTAAGTTCAACATGCCATGTCACGTCAAGTTAAGTTTCAATTTCAGTTCAAGTTATGTCATTTATGCCATGTTGTATATCAAGTTATGCTATGCTTACTTATGACTTTGATTATGCATTCATGCTTTTACTACCATGCATGCATCATTAACCTGTGTGGAAGTTTCCTGTTAACTTGCTGAGATTTGTAATCAAATCTCACTGTGGTAATCCCAACTACCATTCCCCCCGAATGGTAGGTGATGTGTCAGGATCAAAGCAAGGAGTAGACACTGGCAGACTGAAAGAGGTTGACTAGACGTCGTAGATGCAACTCGGAGCTTGCAGCCTCCGTAGTTAGGTCTTTGGATAGTATTCGGCATCGTTAGTCGAGTTATGCGAGTTACTCAACGAACTAGCCCAATAGTATATTTTGGCAGTGTAATTATGGAGCCAGGTCTTCGTTGTTTTGAGATTACAGTCTTCTGAGACCTTTGTTGTAATCGTGGATGTTTAAGTAAGCATGGTTTATGTTTTAACTATTTGGGATATTATAAGTTTGGTGCATAGTATTGCTCAAAAAAAAAAAAAAATTATCCGCTGCGAATATTGCATAACACTAGATACATGTTAGGAACATTGCATTTTATATGTCATGAACGGGGGCAAGTAATCTTGTGTTGCATGTCCTGACGCTTCAGATGTCCGTCCGATTCCAAGTGGAATCTTGGGGGCGTCACACTGGTACTTAGTCGACTTACTTAAATTATCCGTTACTTTGTTTATTGTACATTGTTGCATGTACACACACTTGACACTTATCGTTGGAATGCATGACCGTGTTGTTATCATCCAGGCATCTCGATTCCCGAGTATCCATAAGTGGGGATCGGGGGCGCCACATTTTAAAATCCCAAAAAAATAATAATATTAAAAAATAATATTCTAATAATATTTTTTTCAATTTTCAACTTTCATTTAAAATCATTTCATCTCAACTTACTTATCCAAACGGGCCTAAGAAAGCTAATTTGGGGCTTAAAAGGCATCTTTTGAAGATATGGCCTCCATGTGGTGGTTTGAGAAATTGGCATATTTTTTCTATAGAGTTTAATTTGCCCGTCCCCATGAGTTATTCCGGCGGATATACAACAAGATTAAATCAAGTCAAGCTAAGGCTCCTCTCCACTTTATGCACTAGAAATTTATCGGTTGAGTAATCATATGATTATCGTTGTTGACTTAAGGTGGAGGTCAAGGCCGGACGCAAATGTTTTCAATATTGGACAACAACTGGATTCTTATTGATCTCTATTTAATGGTAATTTCCACCACAATTTCCTGCATAGAACTCGTCCGTTAAGAATTCAAGGTTGGAATCTGTCATGTGATAAACGTTTACCACATGACAGATTCCAACCTTGAATTCTTAAACATAGTTCAAATTCCTTGCATTTGGCTTCCAAGACCAATTTCAAAATTGAGTTCTTAAACCTCAAGTAATTAAGCGCTATTTAAAGGAGACGGTACATTTAATTTCCCTCATATTCCTAAAATGGTTATTAATTGCAAGCTGGTTTCCACTATCACCATTGTATTTTACTTGATTGTATTTATGATCCTTGCAGAGGATGTTTCTACCCGAGAAATACCCAACTACAACAAATTTGCTTCCCGAGAAATCACAGGAGTTGTTGATGATCACCACGGTATGTACGTAATTTTAGCATATATGCTAACCTGTTTGGCATGCATATTTCGATCGAAAAAGCATAACTTTTAATGAGAACTCTGTGATGATCATGTTCTAATTGAGGAATTTGAAGTGTACTTACAGAGAATGATAATACCCTATTTCCCTCAAGTTAAACACTGATACATGCATGCATGTGCATGCATGTTCTCACTAAAAAGAAAGGGTATGCATGTTTGGTGTAAATGATCTTCTTTTCCAAAAAAAGCACACCGGCCTTTTTGATGGTCTAAAACTTTGGATAATCAATAAAACTATCAAGTTGATTTCTTGGTTTGATTAACTAATCTAATCTTATCGATCGTAGAAGAGAAGATTGCAAATAATTGCAGTGATATCCGAAGGAGTTTAAGGCGCTTACTTCAGCATGGCTCGCCTGATGATGGGCAGGGAAGGATGATTCGTGGCGGCCAATAGAAGAAGCAGCCAGGGTTCCGTTTCAGAGCTTATGCACCTACAAATTTATAATTAGCTCTATTCCATTTATTTAATTTGGTGCATGATCTTAAAAAGTCAATCATGTATTTATTTAGAACTTGAAACATTGTATATATATCCATGCTTGCTCATAAAAGAGGGCATCATATAAGACTTTATCAGGTTACGTATGGTAAGAAAAGGTTCAATTTTACCAGTGCTAAGCAATAAATTGACAGAAATGTCCCAATAAATTTCTAAATTTTCTAATATTACTTGACATGATCATGACCTTTCAAATTATTTTAAGCTTAAGGGCGACTTAGGCATGAATAGATGGCCGCCGGTGCGGCTCAACAAGAACAAATCTCTTGCTTTAAAAATTAAATATATTACAGTTTGGTTTAATTTAATTATTAATAATTGATATGGGAGATCACTAAATGGTTTATTGATACGAAAAGAGTAATGTTTAAAATGGAGTAGATAAAGATTTTAATAAGGAATGAAATGTGTGGTGTTTTTGAAAATAGGTTTGCTAAAATAGAAAAACTGGGTTTGCTCATTAAAACCTTGGGAAACTTTTAGGGAATGGGAAAAGGTTGGATTTTTTCATTAATTAAACAAGCTGGAGGGATCTGATTTTGATAGGAGAAAACCTTGACTATATATATGGAATTTGGCAAACCTTTGTCCATTTTTAAACTCTGTCCTCCACCTTAATTTCTAACGAAACCAGCAGGGAAAGAGTCATGTACGTGGACATTATGACATTTTCATGTAAACTACTCCCGTGCATTTAAAAATCATTATTAACATAAAATTATAACAAATTGCATGCACTGACGTTTTGTAGTAGCAATACCTAGGAGATATCCAACAATATATAGTAAATTTGGCAATAAGTGAGAATGTCTCAAAGTAGTCTATGTATGTATTAAGGTCTAAGGTTCTGATAAACAAAACCATAGGTAGGCTAAACATCCATAACAATACTACTAGTGAGAGACAATGCAAGTAAAGATGTATGAATTGTTTCATGTAAAAGATCTGTGAATACACATATTCATGCATGGCAAGGAATTATCCTCTGAGTAGAAACACATGTATTCATAATTATGGCGAGGAATCACTCCCTGAATAAAATACAAGTATATAAACATATGTATTCATAACTACCCCTTCAGCAAATCTTAATCTACGTAGTTAGTACCGACGCGAGAAACTACCCTCTTCTCAAGCACACAAAACTCATCATATCTCACCATATAGAATCTCATCACATAAAATGCCAAGCAAGGAAATCACTACACTGTTCGACTCGGGGACTCACTTTACCCAGTCAATGTGCAAACTGATTCACCAGTTTCAAACGATCCGACACAAAGAATCACTCAACCTGGTCCACACCCGAAGACAACACACATGATCAACCTGGAGAATCACTATACCCGGTCAATTGACTAAAGGACACTAGACATGATACGCTCAGAGTATCTATCTACTCATTTATCAAGTGATGCCAATATAAAAGAGTTCCAACCCGATCATCATAGGGACTCTCCCTACTAGTATGGAACTTGTGGCAATGTGTCATAGGAATGGCGGGGGGACTCCTCAACTCCTCCATGATATGATTGACACATGGTAAGACTCACACATCCATAAATCAACATTTCCATCAAAACAAACCATTCAAACTCATCATCTCTAAATCACAGCTTAAAGATAATTCCTAAACATAATGAAAAGATGTATATTATTTTCATGAAGAAAAAGGGGAAGTTAAAGAATATGCAAAACCTAATCTTACTACATACCTACAACTTTTATCCCACAATCCTAGTACACTCTTAGGAGCTGACCTACTTGAATAGTATTTAAAATACTACAATGGCTTTGGGGCTGCTTCTCCCATTACTCACTTTAAAGACTCTGACTCCAAAGAGGATCAAACACTTTGTGATCTTAAAAGTTAGATTTTGTCCACCATGTGTCCTTTTAACATTCTCCTTACTCCTAATATACTTAAATAGAAGACCATCCATTTGTCGTGTGGCCTTGCAGGATGGGAGAGAAAAACTGATGGGACAAGGCTTGCACGATCTTGTGGCTTACCTTGGGTCCAATCTATAGTCCTTCTCCAATTAAGGGTCTTCCATATGGCGTACCTCTGGGATCAAACGATATGGCTTGTAGAGTCGTAGTTTTTTTTCCCACAGATTCACTCCAGATGTGACCTTTTAGGTGGAGTATGGGCCTCTGCCTATGACATTGCTGCCCATTAAGCATTTTCATGTTATACCGGAAAGCCATTACGTTCATATTGATCTTATCCTTGACCATTGCTTGTCTCTTGACTGTAACTCTCTCTTCACCTGAGCTACCAGCCTCTTTAGCTCTACGTTCTCGCCTTCGTACGGTTAGCATAGTGCTTGCCCACCTAACACAAGGTGAAAAATCCTTTATCACCCAGTGCTTAGAAGTGTTAGCTAGTCTTTCTACATAGTGCCGCTCGCCTCCTTTTTGGACTAGCTGCACTTTGCTTGCCACGGTGCCTCGTCTTCCACCTCGATGTGAAAAGGAAAGGCTCTCTTCTTTTCCTTGCCTTTGTCCTCTGGAAGGAATCTTTTCCCTTAGTTTGGCGCGGTTCTCATATAAGAGCTATCTTAGAGGGCTTTGATGGCACCAAAAAAATTAAGATTTTCTTGATGACTAGTTAATCGAGAAAATTAGGGATTGAGACTAAGAAGAGATGTAAAATAGAGAGAAAGAACTCATAGTTATCTTTATTGATAAAATTATGTTGCTTTGAGTAATACTGTTTTTCGAAGTTGTATTACCAGATTCATACAAGGGGGCCAAAGATTGCCGGCAATTAAATTGATTCAATGTAATGTCAAAGGGGTGATTACATAGGTAAGTTACTCGTGCTAGCTATAGAAATGAAATATTACGTATTATCTATCCATATATGCATGAGAGATATGCTCGTCACTGAATTTGATGTACTAGAAGAAGAGAATATGATCCATGCAGATTGGTGATATACTTTGTTTCCAATTATAGAATCATGTGGATGCATTCTATTTCTCTGTAATATACTACTCCGCATACTAAGTTCTGAAACCTACAAACCTACAAGCTAGGGCCCTCAAATAGGTATGGTAATATGAAATTTAATTTTATATGTAAGGAAAATCCTAATTATTGCATAAAAATGAAATACATAACAAAATAATAATCTTTTAAAAAATCTAGCCCAAATCAGAATCAAAATCATCTACAAAAGTGAAAGCAAAACATTTCCATAAAAGGCAAAAAATCTTAAATTGACGTTTTGAAAGGGAAAACGACTAATTTTGCAGTTGAAATGGGGACCACTAGACATTGTGTGGTGACCGCGACATGTGTACCCACCTGTGTGGGGATACTAAGGGCGAGCAACAAAACTCGCCAAGAAGGATAATTAGGGTATCACTTAACTTGCCCCCACCAGCAATGAGAAAGGACGGCACACCGCCCGCCCGCATATTCATTTGTCACATGTCACAAATTCTATGTCATTTGTTACATGAGTATGTTATGAGTTACATCTAAGTCATTCATGAGTCTTTTACTTTATCACAACCTCAAGTGCTAAGATAGGGAATTATTTTAGTGAAACTTCCCTTATCCACGCTGGAATGTTTAAATTTGATGTGGAATCCCTTGGTTGACAAGGTACATTCAACAAACCTCGAATGAAACTCAAGTAACTGGTTACTGGAGTGAAGTTAGACACCTAACCCTAGTGATGCCAACTATATGTTTAATCACTACAACATAAATGAGTTTCTGTGACGGTTTGACAATTGTGATAGTTCCCAAACCATTACAAAAAAATATTTTTTGTGACTGTTTGTGGAAACCGTCACTGAAGGCAGCCGAGAAATTGCATTATGTTCAAATGTTGAGGCTATTTACGTTAGAACGTGCCTTGGACATTCGAACATTGATGCTATTTACATGCGAATGCAGAAATTTTTGGCACCAACGTTCAAATGTTAATTGATTTAATATTAAAGTTGGATATTTCAAATTGAAAAAGGTTGAGAATTGAAGTGTAGTGATTTAATATTAAAGTTGGATAAACTAACATTAAAAAATATTGAGAATTGAAATTCAAAAACAGTAGATATATTAAATAATATTGTTCATTACATTTGATAAAAATAAAGTAGAAAATATGATAAAATTTTGTAAACAACACGATAAAAGTGAAAAATAATGCGTTGTTTACATATTTATTAAAATCGTTAGTCAATGTATTGACCTTTTTGTTTAGGACATCTATCCAATGTCCAACATCGATGACAAAATCAGTGACACTCTCTTGTACTGACACGATCTGTCAGCCGATGTGCGTAGTAATATCTGACACCATTGCATCAACCCATGCAGGGTGCACATCGAGCCAAGCAGGCCGCACATCTCCCATAGATGTACTCGTCAGCGGCTGACTAGTACTCCTAATATGGGTTGCAACATCGGGCCCAGACTAGGACGGAAGAACAAGATCTGGTACAGGGCCTAGCTGACGTCGAGCATGCCCCCTCCCCTGTCCAATGCTCTAACGGTGTGTGGTCATGTCGATTGGGCTGATTGTTCTGTCTACCACTCCTCCACATGGGGTTGCACACTTAGGGCCAGTAATAGCTTGGTAATGAGGACTCCATATGAGAGGTTTTCCATGGAGACAATGTTCGCCTCGTAACGAATCCTCTCAAAAATAAGAAGTAGCAAGTCGATGGGCTCTCCACGTGCCACTCGTATAAGGAACTGTGCGCGAGTCCGGCTAAATGAAGCCTTATGTGCCACAGGATCCACATTTGTTACAATAATAAAATGCAACATGCGGAAAAAAAGGGAGGAGCAGTACCTGGCTGAAGGAATTCTTTCTATCAAGCTACTCTCGGTCTCTCCTAGTGAGGATGTAGAAATTCTCATCTCTATCATCATCCTTCTCATCAGTATCCTCAGCCTCCAACTGATCAATTGGGCTAGTAGATGTTGCAGAAGTGCTAACATCTGCATCTACTCAAGATCCATCCTTATGTTGAGCATCTCCTACAGTCGATATCTCAGCTACGCGATGAATCCCCAGAATCTGCCAAGACCTCGAACTGAACACTGCATATTGTCACGGTGTGAGAGGATGCATCCTAAGGCATTAAGCACATCCCCATATAAAACTACAAACCATTGAGGGATATTTGCTACCCTCAATGTGCAAATACTCATCCAGCCTATCGTAGTGAAGACGTCTCTTTGGCTCTTATGCTCCCATCTGAGTTCGCCAAACTAGTTGATCATGACTTCTCATTCATCATTGTTCGAGCCCCTATTCGAGACGTATCCTGGCTTGTTCCTTCCCACCCCCCCTTTCCTAGTCCTCAAAAGATGAGCCATATCTTGAGAGAAATAAAAAAAATTGAGCAATATTAGCACTATGATGCATATTATGTACTATAATCTAAATTATTTCAGAAGCACGTTCGGACGTTAACCTTATACATGTGAACGTTTTAGGTTTTACGTTCGCACGTTAACTTCCTTTAGGATAAGCATTTCAATGTAAGATGAGTTACGTTCGAATATGACATTGGCAAAACCACATTCAAATTAAACCAAATATACGTTCACATGGTATTAATAAAATAAATAGAAAATTATTACATTCGAACATAAAAAAAAAACACGTTCGCATGTTGGGAAGCTCTTGAACCTATTTATTAAGACGTTCGAATGTACATTAACTATTAGTTCGAACGTTTCTTACCTTTCTGGCAACTGAAAGGTTTTACATTTGAACGAATGTTAAATAACATTTGCACGTATGTGCCGCTCAAGAATATGAACGATCTATGTACGAACGTTACAAACGTACGTTCGAATGTAAAATATATATTTGCACGTACTCTCAATACGTTCGCACGTACTGTAGAACGTTCGCACGTACTGTAGAATGTTCACATGATGTTTGATTAATGTGCGAACATTTATCTTGTCTTCCTCATTTGAAAGGTATAATGTTCGAACGCGAGGAACTAACGATTGAATGTTACGAGACAGAAATGGCTAAGTCGACTCAACTATTCCCTAACACCTCAAACACAATGAAAGTGGTCAAAAGCCACCGTAAAAATAAAGTATATACTTCAAGAAAGTTTTCTACGGTGGCCGTTTGGCCATTGCCAACCTGTGGTGGCTGGAAAATTAAGATGAAAGATCGGCAACCAATAGGTTTTGAAAAGCCACAAAACCTTCATTAAACATTTAAAAAAATCTACCCAAAGGTTAAAGGGGGATGCCCACCTCTTTTGTAATGTTTGTGGTGGAGTTTGATAGTGGCGATGACGGATTTGGCAACAGCTTGCAACGGAGGCGACGAGAGGAAAATGTTACCGATTCGTTTGAAATGTCATTTTGCGTTTGAACGGAAGCTTATATACATGTAAAGTCCGAATGGTATAGTGTTAACGTGCGAATGTCACTGGATGAGCGAGAAAGCCATCCGAATGTTGCTATTTTAACGTTTGAACATTTGTCACTTAATTCCTGAAGCATGCAAATGTTATATTTTTACGTTTGAATGTTTGTCACTTAATTCCCAATACATTCGAATGTTATATTGGTACGTTCGAATGTTTCTAAAATAATTTTTTTTATAATTTATACTAAATAATATATTTTTTATAATATAATATATAATAGTTGTTATATATTATATAATCTAATAATGTTATTATTGATAATATAGTTGTTATATATTAACACTACAAATGTATTCAATCCTTTTGGCAATATAAGTACAAGTTACAACACTTGGTTCGTAGTATTGATTCCATATAATCTTCCACCATGAAGGTGCATGAATGCACCAAACTTTATGTTAACTTTACTTATCCCCGACCCAATATCACTTAGAAATGATATTGACGTATTCATCCTGCCGTTAATTGAAGAGTTGAAAGATCTATGGGAAACAAGAGTCAGAACTTTTGATGCATACACGTCGACATCTTTTCATATGCATGCTGTCGTAATGTGGATGATAAATGATTTTCCAAAATATGAGAATCTTTCTGGCTGGATTACTAAAGGGAAGTTAGCGTGTCTCACGTGTAATAAATAAACTGCAAGTGAATGGCTCAAATATTCACAGAAGATGTGCTTCATGGGCCATCGACGATATCTATTAGAAAATCATGCATGGCGAAAGGAAGACGCAAAATTTGATGTGAGAGTTGAGAAGCTGACTGGGGACGAGATAGTTGAATAGGAACTGGAAGTTAGAGTGAACAATTTTGACAAAGGTTGGGAAAAGAATAAGGGAAAACGAGGCGCTGCATAATTGAATTGGACAAAACATAGTATTTCTTTGACTTGCCGTGTTGGCCATCATGCATGTCACATAGTTTGTATGTAATGCACATAAAGAAGAATATTTGTGATAATATTTTGGGGACATTGATTAGGATTAACAGAAAAACGAAGGATACTATTAAGATGAGGAAAGATCTTGAGAGATTGGAAATTAAACATAGTTTGCATTTACGAATGGAAGGCAACATGGTGATTATGCCGCATGCATGTTTTACGATGACAAGGGATGAGAGGATGATTTTTTCAAATGGTTGCAAGGTGTAAAGTTGCAATATGGTTATGCCTCCAATCTCGGTGGATGCGTGAGCCCTGATGACTGGAAAATAAATAGATTTAAAAGTCATGATTCTCAAGTATTTTTGCAGAAATTGTTACCGTTGGCAACTCATGGGAAATTGGCTTCTAATGTGCGTGTTGTCATAACTGAACTTTGCATGTTTTTCAAGCATTTGTGCTCTTAGGTAGTAAATCGAGATATGTTATGGAAGTTGGAAGAAGACATTGCTACTATATTGTGTAAATTTGAGTAGATTTTTTCACCATCATTTTTTGATGTAATGGTCCATTTAGCAATACATTTATCACGGGAGGTACTGTTAGGTGGCCCGGTACATTCCGTTAGATGTATCCAGTTGAAAGATATTTGGGCAGATTGAAGCGCATAGTTGAGAATAAAGTCTGAGATGAGGGTTCAATAGCAGGCTGATAAACACAATGAATGGTTGACATTTTCTTCTCTATATCTTCGTGGTGCTGAGATATGATTTAATCGTGAAAAGCGGAATGCCGAGCTTGCTGTTCCTCCCCCTCGTGAGCTATCAGTGTTGTAACACACCGCTCCTTCCATCTAACATAAGCAAGTTTCGAGGACAGAAATTACGTAATAGTATTGCCCATTCTCTCTAGCTATTGTGAGCCTCGTTATGCTTGCTAAATCTCATTGGCGTGTTCCGAAAGATATTATGTGAATTCTAAAGTATGCCCAATGTTTTAAATGCACTGAAAAAATTTATATGAAGTATTTCCAGTAATACTGAACTAAGCTTGATTTTAAATACGACAATTATAATATTTTTGAAGAGCTCCAAAAATATTATAATTGTCGAAAATCATTTTAATATTATTATTAAAATGATTTCAGTTATTTAAATATTATGAGATTTGAATTATGCTGAAAACTCTAATTAATTAAATTGTTTTATTCTTTTAAAGATATTAAATAAGACTTCATCATTTTATTAATGATGAAGGAATATTATTTTATAAATTAAAGTTTAGTTTAAATAATATTCTACCTTAAGTCCTCTCAGTGCTTTTAATTAAGTTAATGTTTACTCATTTTCAAATCAGTGTATCAATCTTCCACCGTTAGATCGTTTTGAAGATCCCAAGATAAAGGGATCAGGATTAAAACCCATACCCTATCTATTTCTCCCTCACTTTTCCTTTCCCTCTCTCTCTCTCCTCCCTCCCTCAGCTCAAGCGAGTAGCAACCCCTCTCCCACAACCGATTCCCTCTCTCAGCTTGCCCAACCCCATGCCGCCGTTGCAGCCACACTGCTAGGTACCAGTGCACCTCCAGCCATCATCGGCGACCGCCCACCAAACCCAGCCCCTCACGACAGCCCTCTCTCTCTTTTCCCAAAATGGGTTTACCCACACGGGTTCCTTACCCATCCAGCCACCATGCGCGTCTACCCAGGCCACCGCACCTCCACCACCTCACACCGATGACGACCTCTCACAAACCCAGCCACCACGGACCTCCCTATCCCTCTTCATCGCACACATGCACAACACCCATAAAATGGGTTTCACACGGGTTAAGGCCATCGACAGCCCTAGTGCCATTGTGTGTCGGCTTTAGCCCCACCAAGCACCTCCCCTGGCCACCGTGACTCCTCCTCGAGCTCTTCCAAGCCAACAAAGCCTTCCACCTCTCTCAAGCTCTCTCTCTCTCTCCCGCGGCTCCTCTCCACCTCACAGCTTAGATCCGCTGCCATAGACTGTCGTGCCGCTTCCACCAAGCCACCACGAGCTCCACCGCACTCCCTCAGCCCCTCCATGGCTAGCCATGACTAGCCAAGCCCTCCCTCTAATTTCCCATGTTGAGACCCAAGACCTTAACTCCTCCACGAGTCACCGTGTGCCACCTCGACACCACCATGATACCACCACTCCAAGACCATGACTCGACCCTCCTAAGCTTAGACCCGCACCTTTAGCCACCCCAGTGGCCAAAATAGCCACTGCATGTGGCTAACCACTACTGTACATGGCTAGATATGCCGTGTTCCGCACCTCACTACCACCACGAGGCCACCATGAGCCATTCCAAGACCACACTTAGCTATACAAACGGCCAAAGAGCCACTGTACGTGGGTTAGCTGCCACATACAACCCTTCCGACATCATCAACCGTGATGGTCAGCGAACAACGCACGGGTTATCCCGTCGATGGTATAACCATCTCTCCCTTGTTATTTATGTTATATGTTAGTTGGTTGGTTGATTAGGTTGTGGATTGTGCTGTTATTATTGTGGAGTTTGCTGTATTGTGGGGTTCGCTGTGTAGTGTGGTAATTGTGATATGCTGCGTAGTAAAGTGTTGGGCATATCTGTATTGTATGATGTGTAGTGCTGTAGACTGTGCTGTGAAGTGTGGTTGTGAAGTATGTGTTGTAGTGATGATGTGGCGTTGTGTGGATTAGGAAGAGAGTACACGTAAAGTATACTCTTGTGGCGTAGTGTGGGATAAGGAGAGTATATGTAAAATATACCCTCCTGACGTAAGGTAAAATGGGAAGAGTACATGTGGAGTGTTGTACTCTGTGAGGCGTAGTGTGTGTGAAGGGAGGTACATATGGAGTGTACTCCATGTGGTGGAGTGATCCATCATATGGCGGGTGTGCCGTAGTGGTGATAGGCCTTAGCATGTTTGGAGGGACTACATGTGGAGCGTACTCCATGAGGCGTAATGATACACCGTGTGACGTGTCTCAAAGATAAGGATGGTTGTGTGATTGATGGGCTTAAAGCGTGGTGAGTAGTGTCAAAAATTGTGGAACAGTGTCCCGAAGCAGTTGTGATGTGGCCTTTAGTCTGAGGTGACAAGTGTCACCATAATTGACTTATGGCTGGGAATATGTGTGAAGTGGCAGAACAAGTGTAAGAGTGTGCAGTGGAAGCATGACTGGGGAATGTCACAAAGTGACATGGTTACAAGCAGTCATGCTTATGATGGGTGAGGAGTTAGTGTAGGAATGGCGTAGCAAGAACGTGACGAGATGTCAAGATGTGACAGAGTACGTGAAGGACCGTACTCGTGATGAGTTAGGAGTTGTCGTAGAAATGACATAGCGGGATGTCAGGTGACATAACACAGTCACGGTGTAGCTTGGGAGTAGTCTCAAGCTATATGATGTGACGCAAAGCGTAGTTGTGAATGGAGTCTTGTTGTGTTAAGTGTTGGGATGAACTGTCAAAAGGGACGGGTGGCATGAAGAATCATGTAACACCCGAGCCTAGTGCCAAGTTTTTTTTTCGGGTTAAGTATATGAAAAAGTCAGGGGAAATTTTTCAAATATTATTTTATGGGCGGAGATAATTTTTTTTAAACAAGTTGGATTTTTTTTTTTTTGAGTTTGAGTCGGGGCCTATAATTCACGGAAAAAGACCAAGCCCGTGTTACCTAATTTTTTTTACGTACTACTCATTTCACGTTCGTTTGTTTTTCCTCTCCATGCACGCCACTCTCCCTCAACTAGGGTTACACTTGAACGTCTTTTCTCCACAGCATGCACATTTCTTCATCTCAGTGTTTCCCTTAGGGTTTCCATCACCTATATATATATACACACATATATTATCCCATGCTTTTAGAAACTACCCAAACACTTGCTGCTGCACCACCACGCCAGCCACGGCTTCTCCCTGTTGCAGAATCGCAAGCCCTAGCCTCCATCCCCACGTGAAAACTGACGCCACCACCATAGCACCACTATGGCCAGCCATGAACCCACGTCAGAAAATGCCACCACAAGCCGCCAGCCCAACTCCCGTTGACCCGAACTCCTCGGCCATTCAACACGGAGACGCTGCTTCACCATCACCGAGAGTCAAGAACCAACCGAAACTACACCATTGCCCCCCACGTAGTTGCACCCTCACGGCCACCTTGCAACCCACAGCCTCCGTTATATTGTAGCCTCGCCACCCCGAAGCCAAGTCAACCACGTTGTTGCTCCTCCCTCAGATCACCACCATGCCTAGCCCACATGAAACCGTATGTACCTCTGTTTTGGCTCTCAAAAACAGAGTATTTTGTCTCAAATACCCATTGCCCTTAAGCCACTACCAATCGCAGCCACATAAGACGCCGTTGACAACAGAAGATGCCAGAGGAAAAGCCTCCACCATTGGACGCTGCCCTGGGCGATCCATGTCCTTAGCTCCTCGTCATACTCGGTGTGTAATTCCTCCCTCTCGCCATGGTCTCTC
This sequence comes from Juglans microcarpa x Juglans regia, assembly GCF_004785595.1. Taxonomy (NCBI): domain Eukaryota; kingdom Viridiplantae; phylum Streptophyta; class Magnoliopsida; order Fagales; family Juglandaceae; genus Juglans; species Juglans microcarpa x Juglans regia. The sequence goes on from NC_054605.1 coordinate 8,008,839, forward strand.
TCTCTTGCTCATCTCTTTTTCTCTCTCTCAGTGTTCCGCCATCGTGTCTTCGCCACTTCCCACTGGCCTGCCCCGTCGTGACCTCTTTCAGTCATGGTGAACCTCCATATCGCGTACGTAGCCTCTGTTTTCCTTCAAATAATTTTGGTTTACGTAAGTATATTACATGGTTCTAAGTTATATTTTACACTAATATTATTAATTACTTTTTTACCCTTTGAACTCCAAGTTATGCTAAGGTGTTTTAAAAATTTTATTATGTGTTAAAAAACTCTTATTTAATTATGATTACAGAAAATTATTTTAACATGTTATTAAGTAAAGATTTATTTTAAAAGTAAATAATATTGGTGTAATGTTATTTTTATATTTTAGATATGATTTAGTCTATTAAAAAATAGTTATGGTTTATTTTAAAATATTTTGGGATAAGTATATTATCTCGTATTAAACTTTATAAGTTGTTTTCAATAATAAATAGGTCAGACTTATAAATGTTTTAGTCAAAGTTATTAAATCAACATTGATGATGTTAGAAAGTGATGATTTGTAATTTTAGGTTTTGAGGAAGTAAATAGGTTATTTTAGAAGCCTAAGATTAAATATCGAAATACGTGATTAATTAGAAATTTACGAGAATTACGTAATTATTTTATAGGTGATGCTTAATTATTGTTCGACATTTTTTAGGAAAATTCTGAAAAAGCCAAGAAGTCCAAATAAGCGGGGTTTCTATGCTAGACTTTGCATTAAAATAAAAATGAGCTGAGGTTGATTTCTAGAAAATAAACATATTTGGTTATGAAAATAAATTTGAACTACCTCAGTTATTTGTTCTGCATGACTCATGAGATTATGTTTAAGAAAAAAAGCATTTTCTGTCATGATTGGTGTAGACATGAGCTTATTTTTGACATTTTGTTTCTGAACTTTGAAAAAGAGAGCGAAGATGAAATTTTGTGCATAAATTATGTTTTGTGATATGATTTTGTTCTGTTCTGAAGATTTTTTATACTCTGATATGGTCTGATGTGTTTTCTGAAAACCTCTGGCATAACATTCTGTTTCTGTTTCTGTTCCATTCTGAACTTACCACGGGTGTAAAACTGTGGCCTCTGTTTGGGTTGGTGCCAACTTTTCTGTTTCTGGTGCACCCACTTTGGAAACAAAGTCGTTTTTTGCGTAGTCTTTCCTATGTGCACACTCGGGTCTCTGAGAATGAATAAGAGGAAGATTCACATTTTGTTTTTGCTCGGTTAGCTACCGGGGTTTGCACAACCCTACCACGGGGGTTAAATATGGTATTTGTTCTGATATGATAAGATAAGATGTGATGTTTCAGTTTATACCATGCCAAAGGGATTTTTGATTATGAATATCTTTGAACTTTTGCTCTAATATTTTTGATAACATGCTCTAACGCTACATTTTGAAAACAATATTTTGATTCTGCATTTCTGAAAGAAAAGATTTTGTTCTGCATTCTGAATTCTGTAAATGCTCATGTTTATACACTAGTATATGTCCTCTGCTTACTAAGTTGTTGATAACTCACCCCTTATTTCCATATATTTTTCAGTTACTTTTTTATGGTTCAGTTGGAGAAAAAGAGTATAAAGTTTTACCGAGGTGTGATGATCGTAGTGGATTAAGTGCCTGAGGGTACAAGTGCCTATTTGAGGGTCCTAATTAGTAAACTGATTTATTTTTGGAGTATTTTGATTTGATGAGTTAAGGATATTTTTAAGTTTTTGGAGAATCTCTAATTTATGTTATTGAGAATTTCTTGATTGTCCCTATGAAGGAACTTAGATACTTGGGTTGATTAAATAGATTAACATTTTATGAAGTTTTCTGGATTTTATAGTTGTGTTATTGAAGTTGATATTAGTATTAAGAGCTAACTCTCCAGACCTTCGGGATCAGGGCACTACAAATCATGCTAGTCAGGTTAAGAGAAGGATGGTATCGGAGTATGGCGCTTGTCCCTACGAGCATGTGATAAACGTGTTATATGTTCATCTAAGGTGATGAAGGGGTAAGGTACATGTGTAATCTGGTGAGACATATGTGCTAGACGGATTCACCCTAAGTAATGGGTAATATGTCCTAAGCATGGTTACACGGTACTTAAGCCTTTGAATTGGCTTAGAGCCGTATGGCATGCATGGATGGGAATGAGGATTTAGTGTGAGCTCAGATGCATGAAGGTAGTGATGGGTGTTTTGTCTAGGATTGGGATGCGTGACTCCGTCAATCGGAAACATGCGTCAAAATGTGGTCAATAGGAAGAGTAAGATGAAGGTCTTAGTGTTTTAATCCTAAGGTGAATCATGGGTTCATTTTAGTGAATGGGCACTCGAGGTAAGACCTTGAGTTTGGAAGATGTAGTGACCGTAAGTGGATCCCGAAGGTTTTAACATAGTAAAAGGCACGTAAGAGCATGGGATAGAAGGTGAGTGTTCCAAGTGAATTGTACTTTATGTCTTCTAAGTTTATTTGCTTATGCATTAGATAAAGAATAACGTCAAGGTTATGTGTATGCATGTAGGTTGCCATCTGACACACACATGAATGGACTGCATGATATGAAAGTAGCATAGAGTCCAGGTAAGTATTACATTCATACTCTTCTAGAGTTTTCCAAAATACAAGAAACGAAAATGAAATGTTTTTCCCTTACGATGCCTTACTAAACGACACAAAAGATGTTTTACGAAAAATGCGCTAAGTATAAGTGTTCAAAAGTATTAATTGTACACATGTGAATGGATGACTATATGCTGTATCTATTGTATGTATTTTCTATGAAAAGAAACGTTGAGGCTGATGCCTGATGCTTTAATTGATGCTTTAAATGACTTGAAGAAAGTATGTTGTTTTAAAAGGTCCGTATGAACTGATGCTTTAAATGATGCCATGAAAGAGGGTGTTCAAGCCCATGCTTTTAAATAACGTTTTCCATGAACGAATTGTTAAATGAAAGATAGAGCTGAAATGAACTGAAACAAAGGACTGAACGTTTAATGCATGAAAATACGTAATGGCCACATGAATGAATGAAAATGGTACCGAATGAATGAGCAGATTGCAATGCCGGGTAAGTAGTACTGGTAGTGCACCCAATGCTGCCCCTGACTGAAAAGGGATTCCCAACCCATGGCCACGAGTAGAGTCCGGGTCCAAAGGAAGACCGCTAACCTCAACACACGGGGCGTAACAGTGTGTACCGGCCAATGAAAGTGATAAGAAAGAATGTATGAATGCATCAAACTCTTGAAGAAATGAAGGCACTGATGGGAGACACGTTTCACGAAGAGAAAGCCCATTTTTAAAGAAAAACTCCGTCCAGTGATGTTTTCAAACGAACGCACGCATGCATGTACGTATAGTATGTATGGTATGATGAATGCATAAATGAAAACCTATTTCATTATATTTGAACTGTATGAAGTAATGCTTACGAGTCATCGACTCATTTTAGTTTTTATGTATGTCCATCCCCCATAGGGATTGAATGAGAAGTACGCGTTAGAACGGATACGACCCAAGGGAAAGAGCACGAAAATCTAGGCATGAGAGTTTAAATGTATGAGAGGCATTTTTTTATCTTAAGATTGATGTTTTCCGCTGTAAACTTCTTTTATTCTCAAAGCACATTTTATTTTATAACGTGGAGTCTTGCACCCTACCCTGGGTATGGAAGTAAAAAATTTTAAATCGAATAGTAATTCCCGTCGTCATTTTCTAAAATCATTTGATAAAAAGTCTCACCACAAGGATGAGCATTACAAGCGTTTTCCCAGAATGTACAGCACTTGAGTGCACAAACGAGATAAGACTTAATTGGTGGAGAGTTAGGAGAAACTCGGTGGTACCTGTTGAATAATTTTCAGGAGATTGATGACTATCTCAAGTATGTCGCTGCATACTTAGAATAATTCTAATTAAAAAAATTATTATATAACTCTTGTGTTCAAATATTCTATTCTTTTGTACTTATATAAAGTGAGCACATGGCCAAACTTAGGACAAAAGGTGTAGAGAATATAGAGGCGTAACACGAAGAAGAATTTTCTAGATTGTTTGAACAACGTGTATGCATTTTAAATGTCCCATGACTTAAAATTATTTTGAACCATTTTAATTCTTGTTTACTTTTAATAATTTTGTTACTATTTCAATTGTTAGATTTTGGAACAACATGCTAATGATCCCGCATCAGTTTCTTCTGAATTGCATGCATTGGCCCGTGGTTCCTCACACAGAGCACTTCGATACACTGCATGCACGGTTCTAGATTATAGATTCTATATTATGGACTATGAACGTAATCGAAAGATGCAAAACTTTGGTGTGTTGGTCGAGAGAAGTCATGGAACAAATGATATTGACTACTATGGTGTCATACGTGATATTATCATATTAAAATACCTAGGTGGGAATGTGACATATTTTTTTAAATGTGATTGGTGGGATATAGGTGGTGGTCGGGTTTCGATACATAGGGATAGTCATTTTACGAGTGTTAATATTGCATGTAAATGGTACGAAGATGATTCAATCATATTGGCTTGCTAGGCTATCCAAGTCTATTACTTGGTTGATCCAATGAAAGGGGCCGATGAAGATAGTGGAGAGATAACTTGGCGAGTTGTACAAAACTTGTGCCTTGGAATATCTATGATGCTGGACGGTAGTGGATCACGATCATAGTGGAGATGCAAATGACACTCTGATTATAGAGGCCTACCAGGAAGATTGAGAGGGTATTAATTTATTTGTTGACCTCAGTGCACTTGAACTAATCCCCTTATGTAGAGATAACATCTCACCCGTACATCTTGACTCATCCGTATTAAATGATCATTCAATTCATGAAGTAAGTGAAGAAGAAGAGTCCAAAGAGGAAGTCGATGATGAAGATGAAGAAGAAGATGATGACGATGACGAAAATGTTATTGAAGTCGATTATGAAATAAACATGGAAAATATATCTGGAGATGAAGAATAAAAGTATTAAATATTTTATTTACATAAGTATCAGTACAATACATTTTTTATAAAGAGAAAAGATATTTGCAATCGTGAATTGTACAACTGCTGAGTAATTACTTTGAAAAATTGAATAAAATATGGGACCCATATGAAACAAATTAATTTTTTAATAGTGGAACCCACTATTTTTCAAAGTGATTATGCGGTGTTTACGTACTTCACGGTTGTATGTAGAATTACTCTTTTATAAATTATTCTATACTAATGTTCTTAAAAATATTAATCATTTTCAAGGATGACATCAAAATGACAACAAAGAAATGAGCCTCCTTCCCCAAGTCCTGAACCCGTTCACGACTCCCCAATTGAGAACTCCGCTCTTGAACAAGTTAATACACAGGAGTAAGACAACCAGTCAACATCTACTATTAAGGAAATTTTGTTGATAATTAATTAGTTGATGCTTTGTCACGTCGCAGACATGGCTTAACACGTGGTCTTGCTCTAGAAAGAAATAGAAGGCACGAAAAAATCAATGACAACATTCCTGATAACTTCACTGAAGGAGTGGATGATAGTGAAACATCGCTTTCCTCCGAAGTCGGCACACTAGTCCGAGCTTATGCCCCATTTTATATGTGATCATGGAGAGATGTTCTGAATGAGGTGAAGGATCACATTCAGAGTCGTGTACTGGTGAGTTTATATATGAACGTAATTTTTTTTAGAGATGTTTTGATTTCATTTTTTTGATGCAATTCACTTCTTAGGATGAATTCGACCTCAATTTTGGCTGTAGCGAGGATGTGCGAATTGTGAATGAATTGATGGCTACATTATTTCAACATCACAAAGGATGATGTCATGACCACTTCAAGAAATTCAAGACGTTGGAAGAGGCTGTTTAATCCCCTTTTCAGAAAATGAAGTTAGACGATTGGAGGAAGTGTTGTGATCTTTTCGCAAGTCCAGATTATCAGGTATTCTAGATTTATTTCCTATAAGTCATTTACATCTATATTGGTTTCATGTGTTATACTTAACATTGCTAATTTCTCCTGCAACACTTAGGTTCTATCAATGTACATAATAGAACGGTTTTGACAATCCACCATCGCGTCGGTTCAAGGTCATTCCAACGTCTTGCCGAAAAAATAGTATTTAATAACTTATTAAAATTCACACATTTTTATCATATTATTTTATCTAAGTACTAACATTATTTTTTAAAACTACTAATGTGGCTTTGATAGAAATGTGACGATCCAGAAAATTTCTCCCTTATTTATGTCTATTCTGTTGCTCATACTAGTGAGCACAGTGAGTGGGTTGATCTTGTCAATAAAGATAATTATGTAAGTGAAGTTATTTTATCTGAATAAAATATGCAAAATGTGAATTCATATTATGTTTAATTCCTCATTTCTTTTAATATGTTACTTATTGTATACTTTTATTGTAATTGCAGAAAAAAATGATTGAGATCCAATCAGCCTCTGAGGAATCCTGTCCTAATGACATAGACATATTCACACAAGTGTTCGGGACCAAGTCTGGTTTGGTAAGAGGTTTGAGACATTCTTTTAAAAGTGTCGGTTCATCCTCTACGACCTCGACTTCAGAAATTAACAATCTTACTAAAGATTTAGATGCAGCACACCAAGAAATTCAACACATGAAGTCGAGATAGCTGGAGTTGGAGTCTCTCTTATCACGACAGTCTGATTTAGAGACATGTTTGTAGGAGTGACAAAGAGACCACAATGAGAGAATAAGCATTGAAGTACAAGAGCAAATACAGAGGGAGATGATGGTCCAGATGGAACGTATTATGTCACTTCAGCAGGATCGCGGTGGGAGAGGTGAGAAGAAGAACTGATCAATATATCATAATCATTATTAGAAACTTTTGTTGTCTATTTTTGCAACTCTATAAGACATTATTAGTTGTTATATTTATGGTGTAATATGAAACAATTTTTATGCTTTTTAATTTTAAGAAATTACTATCTCTGATCAGAGCATTCGCCTGTAAAGAACAAATGTTCAAACATGGCTTCACGTTCGAACCAACGTTCGAGCAAAATACCACGGAATTCCAACAAAAAGTTTGAACATAAGACATTACGTTCAAATGTTTCAATGCACAAATGATCTAAAATTAGAATAGATATGTGCGAACAACAACCCAACATCCGAACGTTAAAAATTATACGTTCGAACGTCTGAATGCTACATTCAAACGTCTTCAAGCAAATGTTCAAACATTATTACGTTTGAACGTAAATATCATTCGTGCGAAGCAAAAAAACAAACTTCTAATTTTTTACATTCTAATGTTAATCGATTAGGTTAATGTTCAAACATCAGTTTTTACATACGAATGTTACTTTCTGTGATGAATTTTAACTGTCACAAAAAAAATCATGTTCAAACGTTACATCTCACGGAAGACTTCCAACCGTCACAAAAAAAACTTTTTATGACGGTTGAACAATAAAACGTCATAAAAAACTTTCTGTGACGCTTTTTAGGTGACGGTCGTGGTGACGATCTCAAACCATCACAAAAAGGTATTTGTGACGGTTTCGTCGGTCACAAAAGCCAAACATTTGTTGTAGTGAATAGTGCTTCAAAAATTTTATCTGGTTCTTAAACCGTCGCAATAAATTATTAGCAAATGAATGTTGTATATATAGGCGCTATAATACATGGGAATGATGAGTCGATCGCGTCGCTTGTCAAATATTATTAGCAAATGAACGTTCTTGCTGAAAAAGACTAGCAGTAAAAAACGAAGGACAAGAGCCAAGTCAAGCTAAGGTTCTCTCGACTTTAGGCACAAGAAATTTATCGGTTGAGTGGTCAAATTATCGTTGTTGACTTAAAGTGGAGGTCAAGGGAAGCAAATGTTTTCATTGGACAAAATGGCTTCTTATTCTCTAGCTATGTGATGGTTTCCACCACAATTTATTGTATAGAACTGACCGATCATTTTCTAACACAAATTCCAAGTCGACATTGGCTTGCAAGACCAATTTCAAAGTGGTAGCTAAATTGGCTTGCAACGACTTGATAGTTTAGCAAACCATTTATATATGAGAAGCCTATTTTAATCCATATAGAGACATTGTCAATTTGGATACGTAATTTGTTCTCCCCTGGCTCCATTCTATAAAACAGGAGAGAGAAATAGTCACGAAGGCTTTGTCATGTAAATCTTCTATTATTAACAGTAGAAGTTTGAAGAGTATAAAATACAAATTCAAATTTCAAGGATTAATATGTCTAAAGAGCAAACCACATGGACTAAAAGATATAGTATTTAACCCAAAAAAAAAGAAAAGAAAAAAGAACCATTCAATTAAGTGATATCCACGCATGCATGCAGTCAGCTTGTCCAATATGGTCTTCAACTAAGCACAAACCTCAACGGTCCCAATAGAAAAAAGACAAGATCTAGTCTTAACTTATTGATAGCTGAACAATGTGAACATGAGTAATAAAAAACCAAAGCTACGAGCAAAGTCAAGTATTTATATAAGCTTCTCGTGACTTAATTATGCACAAGAAGTACTTTCTCGCACGATTGATCGGTCAATATATTGGTCATTGGCATAAGGTAAGGGTCAAAGAAGGCCAGCAAATGGTTTCATTGGACATTTGGCTTATTCTTATTCTCAGTACTCATGGTATTCAAAGCTGCAGATTATATATAGCACAAGTTATTGGCTTCCAAGACCAATTCAAGGCTTGAGTACTACGTACTCCTTATACCTCAAGTCATTTAGTGCTTTTTAAAGGAGAAGTTGCATTCCCCTAATATTCCCCACATGGCTTGTTGCAAGGTTTCTACTACCATCTTTGTATTTCTCTTGATTGCATCTCTATTCCTTGCAAAATATGTTGCTCCCCGAGAAATATCCAACTACACCGAGAACGTTGTCCCTCGAGGAATCGCCAGAGTTGTTCATGAACATGACACAGGTATGCAATTTTAGCATATTAAATTGTTCTCACTTTCTTTTTTTTCTCTTTCAGAAAAAGCTCACTCTTAATTTTTAATGAGAGCCCTTTGAACAAGAACTTGAAGAGTAGTACTCTGTCTGTCTAGCAATCGATTCCTCTAGTTGATCGATGAACTAATCTTGCCTCACTACAAAAGAAGAGATTGTAAATCCTAGCACTAGCTAGGATCCTAATTGAGTAGTACTTTAAATTGTACCTACGTAAGGATCAGAATGATACTATAACCCTATTCTCTCTATATATGTAGTACTTTAGCATTGCTAGGTACGCATTGTCCATGAAAGGGCAAGAGTTGTCAATATATTTGCTGAAGTAGGATTATGAAGAATTAAAAGAAAACAAAGGGTTCGTTAATTTATTCACTTTTTCTATTTTAAGAAATTAAAAAACACCCCCTTTTTTACAGCTTGGACTTCGGATAATCAATTAATTATAACACTTATAACAAGTTGATGATTCCTTGGATTTAGTTGATTAACTAATCTTGTCTCTTTGCAGAAGAGCTGATTAATGCAAATAATGGCAGTGAAATCCGACTGAGTTTAAGAGGTTTACTTCAGCACGGCTCACCTGATGATGGGCAGGGAGAAGGTATTCCATGAATTCGTTAATGGAAGAAGATCAAGCTTGGTCCCATTGCAAATTAGCTTATGTACTCATGCATCTACAAAATTAGCTCTTCCCTTTATTTTGCTAGAGCTTAAAAAATGAGAATTTCTCTGGCCTTTAAAAAATGTAATAAATTAGATGCAGTTAAAAGAAGATGGAGAGTTTCAAACCGTAAAGTTTCCAATTTGTCTAATATTGATTGACAACATGGCCTTTCTTTTTTTTTTTTTTTTTTGAAAAAAGCGTCATAATTTAATGCATTAATTGACGACATGGCGCTCAACATGTGCAATTTGAAAATTATATGTACTTAGATAATTTCCTAACTATCATACATTAGTTATCTAAAATAGGAAACTATTCTTATAATCTTGTGAAAGAGAAATTTTTATATCAAAAAATCAAAATTAAGTAATGGAAATGAGAAATGATATTTGCAGTTATAGAGTGTGCAAGCGTCGTGCACTTTTTTTTCAAAAAAAGTGAATAAATATATAACCCACATGAAAAAATTAATTTTTAATTTTGTACCCTACTCTTTTTCAAAAAGAATCCGCAACGGTTGCATAATGTATAACTATAATTAGCATTACTCCAAATGGAAATACAAAGAATTTAAAGTTGAATAGTTAAGAGAGGTGGATAACTAGTCAAAGAGGAACAAGGAGTAAATAACTATAATAAGATCTTTTTTTATTGAAAAGAGTAATGATGAAATGATATAAGAGTTAAATGGGGGAAAACCAAGGAGACAAATATTGGGATATTAATAACCACTAGAAGATGAAGAGATTTAGTTTTTTCGTCCATATTTTTTTTAAAGGAACTTTTATTCATCAAACCCTTCAAAGCAGGGAAACAATACATGAATGACATTCTTCCTTATTCAATGTTACATCAGTAACAAGTAATGCTGGCTTAGCTAAAGTATGAGCTACACTATTAGCCTTCCTTTTCACATGATGACTAGACCAACTTGTAAAACTCATCATCTTTGACTTGATGTCACTTATCACCATCCTATAGCTGGATAGATTAGCTTGATCCTTTGAGATGTCATCGATCACCTGAAGAGAGTCTCCTTCCAAAATTATTGGCTACAAACTTAGCTCCAGACTAAATAGAGTTGCATGTAGGGCTCCAGTGGCTTTTGCCAATAAAAGATCAAACACAAAAGATTTGTTCATTCGTAAGCAAGCTAATATGAACCTTCACAGTCTCTTATTAGAACTCCAATTCCAATAATGCCTTTATTCTTGTCTGTTGCAATATCCTAATTTACCTTCAAAAGGTTCAAAGGGAGAGGTTCCCACTTTGGAACCAGATTGCTAGATGTAGCAGTAGTAGTGGCCTTCTTTGAGTGAGCATCATGTAACTCCTTTAGGACCTCTTTAGACTGCTGAGCAAGCACTCTTGGATGCTTAAATTCACTTTGAAAAATAAATTGGTTCATTCTCTGCCATATTCTCCTTGCTACCACTACAATCTCCTCTACAACTACTGTCTTGAATCCTGAACAAAAGACCTCAAATAGTTCTAGAAAGGTCTTCTTCCAATAGGCACTCTTTTGAATTTGTTTAGAACATAGGCTCTAGACATTCCGCGTTGTTGGATATGACCATAAAGCATGAACTACATATTCTTCTTCGAAGCAAATAGGGCACTTTGGATTGTCAACAACCCATTTCTTAAAAAGGTTCAAATTAGTGGGAAGACCCTCTAAGCAAGCTCTCCACAGAAATATCCTATTTGCTGGATGGATATTCATCTTCCATAGATTTGACCACACTACACTTCTATTGTTGGAGATTGAAGGTTGACCTTTTGATAGTTCTTTACAACCCTTTCGAAAGTGGTATGGACTTCTCACTATAAACTAACCATTAGAAGTCCTATTCCATATTAGTTTGTCTAGTTTATTGGTACAACTAATTGGAATCTTCATGATGTTCTTAGCTTCCTCCCTTGAGAAGCTCTCCAGTGATTAGTATCTAGATCAATCAACTCATAGATTTTTACATTTTCATCTATATCTTTAACTGCACTTTGAACTCTGAAAGTAGTGGATTTTGGAATCCACTTGTCCTTCCAAGTATGAACATCTCTTTCATTTCCAACTTGCAAGAAGTGCCCTTCTCTAGCAGAGGTCAAGCAACAAGGATGATTCTCCAAATATAGGAAGGTTTTCCACCCAGTTTAGCTTGAAAGAAATGAACCCTTGGGAAATACTTAAGTTTTAACGCTTGGGAAGCAAGTGAATGAGGATCTTGAAGTAGCCTCCTCGTTTAGCTACCATGGCCAAATTGAAACTTTCCAACTCTCTAAAACCCATCCCTCGTACTGCCTCAGATTTCCCCATTGTGTTCCATGAGATCTAGTGGATTCTCCCTCCTTTTCTTGTTGCCCCCACTAGAAATTCTGCATCATCTTATTAATGTCTCTAAGCAGGTTATAAGGGAGTTTAAAAGCTATCAAACTATAAGTAGGCAAGGCCTGAACAACAACTTTAAGAATAATTTCTTTGGCTGCATGTGAGAGAGACTTGACTTTGAAGTTGTTGATTCCGTGTCTTACTTTATCCAAGATACATCCAAAATTAGATCGAGCTCTTCCAATCAGGGCTGGTAACAGGCTGATCTTCCCCAAGAGCTCACATCGATGGGAAGGTTTGGCACCTCGATGTCGGCTCTTCGCCACCTAGGGCTGTAGTATGTTCCAAGGGTTGGGCTGTTCGCCCATTAAAGCGGTACGTGAGCTGGGTTCAGAACGTCGTGAGACAGTTCGGTTAGGCCTAACCATTAATTGAGAAGCGATGGGAATGACGGAACCTATGGATGCATAAGATTCTATTGAAAACGAATCCTAATGATTCTTTGGGTAGGATGGTGGAACAAACCCGGGACCAATCCACTTTTATTCTGAGAGGTCCTGTCATGGGAATCCCTACAATGCTGAATACAATGTCTTGAGTTTCTCTCGGGGTATTCCTGCTAAATTTTATAAAGGTCTTGTCCTTATTAAGTCTTTGTCCAAATGTCGGTTTATAGGTGTTAAGCAAGAAGATCAACCTGCTCCATTCTAGAGAATTGGCTCTGCAAAAAAGTAAACTATCATTTGCAAAGAAGAGATGATTAATATGAAGTTTGCCTCTTACCAAAGGGACTCCATTGATAGCACCTGACTTCTTTGCATTGTTCAGTAAGGAGCTCAAAGCTTCAGCACAAATGATGAACATGTAAGGTGATAATAGATCACCTTGCCTAATCCCTCAAGATGGTTTGAAAAATTGGCTAAGGAATACCATTAATCAAGATAAGAGTAAGAAACTGATTCAACCCATTCATCACTAAGTCAATCCATTGCTATGCAAAGCCCATCTTTCTTGTGACAGCTCTTAAGAATGCCCATTCTACATAATCATAGGCCTTGCTCATGCCGAGCTTCAAGGCCATATGACCTCATTTGCCTAATAATCTGCTGTTTGGCTTCGTAAGCTATAATGATATAATCCATGATTAGTCTCCCTAGAACAAAAGCTGACTGAGTTGGTGAAATGATATATGGAAAAATTCTTTTCATCCTGTTAGCAATTGTTTTTGAAATGATTTTATTGAGGACATTATAGAGGCTAATAGGCCTGAAACCAGCCACATTAGTAGGGGATTTTATCTTGGGAATAAGTGAAATGAATGTGTCATTGATATTAGAAACCAAAACCATACCACCAGAGTTGAGGACATATAAGGCAGCTTCAATGACTTATCTTCCAACAGAATCCCAGTGAGTTTGGTAAAGACTAAGAGGGGAACATCTGGGCCAAGTGAACTAAGAGAGTTAATCTAGAACACAACCTTCACTTTTGTAGCAGTGAACTTCCTTGTCAATAATCGATTCATATCATCCATCAGCACAGCTTGCATATGCCTCAAACACATCTCAATACCTCCTAGATGACATGTTGAAAAAAGATCCTGAAAAAACTTATGGAACTGAGCAGTAATGGCTGCTAGATTGGTAACCATTGAGCCTGAATCGTTAAGGATTTTGTGAATGGTATTCGTTTTCCTCTTTTGATTTGCACATTGGTGGAAAAACTAGTATTTTTGCCACCTTCTTTGAGCCATATTTTCTTAGCTCTCTGCTTCCATTTAACATCCTCCTTTTCAAGAAGCAAGTCAACCTCCTTTTTTAACACTTTTATTCTGTCACCCATCTCACCTTTGTTTGTCTTTCGAAGCCTCGAGAGTAGAGAAAGATTAGAGTTGATAGTCCTTTTAGAGTTCCCAAAAGTCACCTAACTCCAGTTCATCAACCTGGCTTTACATCTTTGGACGCCTTCTGTAGCAATTGCCAACTTGTGTGAAGCCAACATAGGCTTCTTCCATTCCTCTTTCACTAATTGCAAACATTCCTCTATTAGTACCCAGTTAGCTTCATATCTGAATGGTTTGTCTCATTTGCTAGTGACATTTATCTGAGAAGCTATAGTGATAATAATAGGCCTATGATCTGAGCTTTAGGCTACCTTAATATTAACAAAAGGAAAAGGAAACAAATCTTGCTAGATTGATCCAGGCTTTCCTTAGTAAACTGCCCACCTTCTTTACTTTATTGTTACTCCATGCAAACATGTCTCCCACAAAGCCTAAATCACTTAAGCCATTCTCCTTCACTACTAATATGAAATCTTCCATCTGATTGTATGGCCTCATAGCTACCCCAAACTTCTTATGTTGGTATAAAATCTTGTTGAATTCTCCCAAGCAAAGCCATGCCATACCAGTAGGGTGGTTTAATAGCTTTAACAAGCTTCTAGCTATCAGTTCTCCTAGAAGTCAGAGGGTTTCCATAGAAACCAATTAAGATCCAGTCCTTCCCTGCTAATGGATGAGTTACTCTTAAAGAGATGTCACTCTTGGTGTATGATTCAAGTTCCACAACATTATCCTCTCTCCACAGAAAAGCAAAATCTCCACTGAGGCCTTTGTTGTCAATCGCAAAACTATGATCAAAGCCTAATCTTGTTCTCACTGTTTCAACTTTTTCTCTATTACATTTAGTTCAATCAGGAAGATGAATCTTGGGCTCTTATTCTTCACCAAAAGGTGAAGCTCTTGAATTGTCTGAGGATTCTCAAGTCCTCGGCAGTTCCAGCTGAGGCAACTCATTGCTGTTCGTAGCTTCCACCATTCCTTTCTGGTTTAAGCTCTCTCTAGGTAAGGCCCTCTTGGTAACTCCTTTGAAATCATCCTCCATTTCATACAGATTTACACCCCCTCTTGGTGACTCTAATATGAGTAGATGACATATTATGGGTGATAGAGGAATGACATGACTAAAAAAATTCATCATAGGCTCTTCTCTTCTAACTGGCCTTTTTATTTTTATTTTTTATTTTTAGCTAGCACCTGAATCTGAGTATTAATGAAGTGATCCAAAGAACTAACCTAATCAGAGACTTTGTTAAGCGTGACAAAAGGATAAACTGAATCCTGTTGATCCTTACCTTTAGTATCTTCCATGAGATCCTCCTCCCTTAAGTCAACTTTCCCCTCTAAAGTTTGATTTTCCTTTCCTAAAGCATTGTCAGTTAAGGAAAGATCTTTAGTATTTGGAATCGACATATCATTTGAAATTTCCTTTCTTTCTTGAAATGAGACCTTTGCTAAGTAAGGAAACTTGCCAATACAGACTTGATCCTCCTATTGTTTCACACATTCCTTAATTGGTTCCTTAGATGGCTAATGAAATACAATGCTCACCATGACTCGTTCCTTAGTGGCCTTCTCGCTGAACTTCCATTGCTGCCAATTGTGATGAGGCTACTGAACTTCATCTCCACCATACTTCCTGGATGAATCTCCAACTGAGTTTCAAGGGGTGGCACAAAGCCATGATCTATACTGAGGTTTCTTCTCCTCTAATGAACTCATCCTTTGAACAGCCATAGAACAAACTTTCTTAGTATGTATGATGACTCCATAGTGAAAGCAAAACATTGGAAGTCTTTCACATTTGAAGGGTAGCCAAATTTGTTTACCATCAAAATTCAAAAATCTACCTCGAATTAAAGGTAGTGTAATATCCAACTTACAGTGATCTAACAATAGTTCTCTTACCAATCACACATACATAATAATCTGATAGTAAGTTAAAAGATAACTTATAGTGATTGTCGCATTTTACGAGAAAAAATACGAATCCCGAGAAAATGTAAGTAGGGATCCTAAAAGTTAGAAACTTGATCACTAATAACTTAATAATATGAAATATGCTAACTTAGAGTAATATTACCATTTTACCCTCAACACATGAAAAATGACTATTTTGACCCTAACTTAAGGATTTCACATCCTAACTCCAAAAATAACCAAAATTTATATTCCTTATATAAATTTTGTCCTAAACTCAAATATAAAATTAGAAAAATTTAAAACAATTCACAAAGATAAAAATCACACAAGGCCGAAACTCCCTTAGGCCATTTCTCTTTGATTTTTGTTGCAACTTTATCCAATTTCAAAACTCATACTTAAACCAAAATATTGCAACATAGATCAACACATCCTAGACTTAGAAGCATGCTTAAAGCAACCAACAAAAATCCACTTCACATAAGCAAAAAATATTTTGGTAAAAAGATCCAAACTTTTTAACTAAAATGCAAACTCTTAAATCTCAAGGTTTTGACTCTTTAAAAAACTATCTCCAAGAACTCCAAAAATTCAAAAACTTCTTCTAACATGTTCATAACACATTTATAAGAACTAACATGATTTTGAATCAACACATGAAATTCACCAAAAATACAAAATGTCACTTAAAGTGCTTGACTCCAACACTTAGTCAAAAGGAGAATTTTTTCTCAACTTTGATTTCATCAAACACTTGATCTAAGACATACCATGAAGTAATCTTCAAACCAACAACATCACATAGTTTCAACATACGTCCTAAAGTAGAACCAAGCATTAAAGTTAAAATGTTAAAAATAAACCAAAACGTGGACCTAACTGAAATCATTAAACTTTTGACCCAACCGAGTATTGTCTTGCATAAAAATTCATATCTTTGAAACTAACACCAAAAATATTCCAACTAATATCATAATATCTATACCAAAGGCTTAGGATCATCAAATAAAATTGTCAAAGCCATTGGAGTAAGATTAAACCACGAAAGATCCAAACTTTTTTAAAACAGAAACTGTTTTTCTTCTTCTAGTTTCTAGGCTTTTAGATTTAAGACAACCTTTCTTGAAAAGCTTTAATCATGTAACGAATCCTCAACAAACATTCATATAGACTTGTTGAAAACACCCCATAAAAAGTTTGGACCAATATTTGTCCATTAGCTTGGTCAAAAACTCCAAGATACAACATACTATCTAGTTTATCGACCAGATTGACTTTTCCATAGTTAAAATAACTTTTTAGCAATAAAATGACCATGAAATCAAACACAAAAGGTATCCATAGAAACTAAATGCAAATAGAAACAACTTTCACGAAGGAAGCT
This sequence comes from Juglans microcarpa x Juglans regia, assembly GCF_004785595.1. Taxonomy (NCBI): domain Eukaryota; kingdom Viridiplantae; phylum Streptophyta; class Magnoliopsida; order Fagales; family Juglandaceae; genus Juglans; species Juglans microcarpa x Juglans regia. Next base: position 8,025,993 of record NC_054605.1, read on the forward strand.
TAGTGAGATAATACTTAAAAGTGCTTCACACACTGAAGGAAAGAAAGCTCAAAAAATTTTCCAAGAAAGGACTCTAAATCTTCTGTTCAAGAACGGAAATGAAAGGGGTGCAATGAGTGAAATGATGACCTGCACACCTAATACACTTCTGAAGAGTGAAGTATGGGCTTGAGTGATACCTTGATATATGTGATTAGGTCACAAAAAGGTGTAAATAGTGAGTGGGAATTGGCTATTTCTCCTGTTGTGTAGAAGGGAGGTGGTGAGGTGGATTTCTCCCTCACATCAAGTGACTATTTAGGGCTATCATGGGCAGAGGTTGGTCAAGAAGCTTTGCAAAATTAGCCAAAATTCATGGGCCTTAAACAAGTGGGCTTCATTTTAGGTTTTAAAGGGGGTTTGGTTAGGGCTTGAGATGCTATCAAGCCCAAATCTAATTTTTGTTAGCCCAATCAAATTTTCAAGCTTTAAAGGGTTGAATAATGAGGGCATAACATGAATTTGATAAATTAATAACATGTATAAGTGATTTAATCAAATGATTAAACACAATGCTAAAAATTGGTTTGCTTTAGGGTTTGGAAACCAAGTTTAGGATTTGGGGAAACCGTTTAGGGTTTCGATTTCAACCAAGCTTTTGAGGTTTCAATTAGATTCTAACTATTTAGGATTTCACTCGGGTTGAAACTCTCTTTGGTTTGACACAAAATGGATATTTAGATGGAATAGGGTTTTGCTTAGGTTGCATGATCTCGCACGTTGATTTCATTCATATTTCCATCTCATAGTTTCTCTTGGTGCCAAGTGTCCAAATAAAAATTTTCTAACCAAATTTAGACATTCCATACTGTGATTTTAAAAACATTGCACTCGGTGCTACTATCGATGTTACTATTCACTCTGAAAAAAGTAAAAAATAAACTTTGCACTGAAAGTCCGTAAATAGACACTCTAACCTAACTGTGCAATTCATTTATTAAAATTCAACTCTAAAGTGCCTTAAAATAAACAAAACACATTTTCTAACAAGCATTTCGTTCGAAAATTGAAAATTAGTTTATTGCACCATAAAATCTTAAATATTCTTTTGAGTCGAGTGGTGTAGACCATTTAGCATTCTGACACTCCTAACTATGTCAAATAAATAAAATCATACTTCTGCCACTATAGTGAGTGGTAACATTAACTATGCTGCCAAAATAAAACCTACATGATTGGTCGATTCGTGGAAAGTTACGGAGTTTTCACGAGATTCCTAAATCCTATAGAGATTCTATCACTAAATTTCTAGCGGGCTATTACATTTAGACTTTATGACAATCCTATTTATTTTTCATTGCAAATTAACTGTAGATTTTTATTGAGAATCTGAACACACACTTATTATCACTACATGAGAGGAGTGAATAACCTGAGCGACCAAATCCCATCGTCGCGGTCCTTGCCGAGGTGGGGTCTAGGTCACCACATCCTAAATTTGGTTTCTTCTAAAAAAGTTAAAAACTATACATCTAATATTTCTATATGTTGCAATTAAAAGAAGAAGTTTACCATGGAAACAAGCTATATAGGAATTAAGTTATGTGTTAAAGATAAACTAAGTTTTAAATTTTTGTTAATAGTTTTACTTAGATAACTACAAATCTTGAAAGATAAATAAATAATGTGCATATCATTGTATTCTAATTTTCTTGAAATAAAACAAAATTGAAAAAATGTAACCCCAAAATTCTAGTTTGTTGACAATTGTTAATGTAAAATGAGTGTGCTGGAAAATTCATGTGACAACCTATGTTAAATTGTGTTGTAACTTGTTCAGTGTTAAGTGCCTAAAAAAAACTGATAAAATGACATGCGATTGAAATCAACTCAACATGGCTCAAGCTAAGCTTCATACAGAAAGTTCGCTCGACCTACACTCGACTCTTTGCTTGAGCGAAGCTCATACAGAGAGTTCACTCGCCACTCACTCGACGTAGCGTTCGAGCAGAAGTTCATACAGAAAATTCACTCGACACCTGCTCGACATGGCGCTCAAACGATAACCCAGATAGAAAGTTCGCTTGCATGCCCTCGAAAAAAATCCGTTGGTATGAATTTTCTTTGGCCGGAAGTGATTCTAGAGTCACTTTTGAAGCAGAGATCAAGAGGTTCTCGTGGTGAAGCTATAGAAAGGCTGGAAGTCTGGAGCTGCATGTGTGCAATGATTGAGTGGATCACTCGTGATGTTGCAAGCCATATTTAGCTACTACAAGGGTCTTATGAGTGTTTCTAAATTGGTTGTAACAAACCAAATTTCTATAGTGAATTTTAGGTGGTGACTTACACCCGAAGTGGTTTTAAATTTTGGAGGTGTTCTTCAAAATTTAATGACTAAATTGTTGTGTTAATTATTTTTCTATGAATTGTTTCATTGATTGATTGTTTGAAAATATTTTTAAATAGCCCAATAAAATTGAAAAGCACCTATTCACCCCTTCTAGGTGTTGTGTTAGGTTACAACCACTAATTTTTCAATCGGTATCAGAGTGGGTTCACTCCACTAGTTCCTGAGTGTGATCCTGCATCAGTGGTCAGAATGGATAGATCTCACTAACTCTCATCGCCACCATATTTTGATAGTAGCAACTATGCCTATTGGAAAATTCGAATGAGAGCTTTTCTGGAATCCATAGATGAACATATATGGTTAAATATGGCAAGTGGGTGGAAACATCCTGTTACAATCGTTGATGGACCTGAAATTCCCGAAAGGATTGAAGATTGGACAAGAGATCAAATAAATTATTGTAATTGGAATAGCAAATGCCTGAATGCGATTTTCATGACCGTTTCACGTGAGGAGTTCAAGCAAATCTCCATGTGTGAAACTAACAAAGAGGCATGGGATATTCTAGAAATTACCCATGAAGGTACTAGGGCTATAAAGAATTCCAAACTCCAAATGTTGACCAACAGCTTTGAAGAACTTTGAATGAAAGATGATGAAACCTTTGATGAGTTCTATGCCAAACTTAATGACATTGTCAATTCAACTTTTAATCTAGGTGACAAAATTCCTGAAAATAGAATTGTGAGAATTGTCCTCAAATATCTACTAGAGAGCTTTTGTCCCCCAAGTCATTACAATAGAAAAGAACAAAGACTTGGACAATATGAGAATTGAAGTGTTAGTGGGATCACTTCAAACCTATGAATATACTTTTTCATAGTCAAAGAAAAACAAGTCCATTGCTCTCAACAAAGTTAGAGAAGAGTCAGATGAATCATCTGATGAATATAGCATGAGTGATAAGGAAATAGCCTTTTATACTAGAAAATTCAGTAAATTGTTTACATCTAGAAATGACAAGAATCAGGGAAAGAACAATAAAATTTTTGAAAAATCCAAAGGAAGTTCTAGTTTAGCAAACGGGAAAAGGAATTCTAAGAAAGACACTAGAGTTAACAAGGACAAGATACCATCAAACATATAGTGTCATGAGTGTCATGGTTTTGGACACATTCGTATTGAGTGTGCTAACTATAAAAAGGCCAAAGGAAAAACAATGGTTGCTTCATTGAGTGATAATGAGTCTGAGTCAAGTGACATATGAGGATTCTTCTTTAGATGAAAGTTTTAATTACATGGCTTTCACCTTCTCTATTGGTGACAAAAATTCTAAAAGTGAGAATGCATCTAATCACGAGATGGTGTCTAAAAATGAATCTAAATATGAGGATGAATTGCATGAAGTGTATGAAAAGTTTTATAAGGAGTGCTTGAAAGAAACTCAATAAATTAAATCTTGAGAAAATAGAACTTCGCAAAATTAAAAAGGAGTGTCTTCAAGACAAACTAGATGAAGTCATAAGTCTAACAGATCAATTACAGGCAAGAAATGTTTCACTTGAAGAAAAGTCAAAATTCTAGAAAGTCAATTGATCTTGTCAAAGACTAAACTTCAAAAAATTTGAAATGGGACACAAAAACTTGATAAACTCCTGAGTCTAGGGAAGTCATCTAATGACAAGGGTGGCCTAGGCTATATTGAAGAAGGATCTCATGCATCTTTTACTTCTCCATCCTCTCTTGCCAATATCGAAAAAAATAATGTTTATTCCTACTTCTTTTGAAAATTGAACTACTCACCTCTTTGAGAAAGAGAAGAAACCCATACGTGTGCTTAATTTTGTTTCGCCTCCCAAAAGTCAAAGAGTCTACAAAATGAGTGTGACGCCCACAGATTCCTCTTGGGATTGGACAGACATCCGAACGTCCAATCCCAAGCGTCGGGACATATAAGACAAAGTTACTTGCCCCTATTCATGACATATAAAATGCAATGTTCCTAACATGCATCTAGCATTATGCAATATTCGTAGCGGATAATATTTTTTGAGCAATACTATGCACCAAACTTATAATATCTTAGATAGCTAAAAGATAATCCATGCATACTTAACAAAATAAACATCCACGATTACAGCACGGGTCTAAAAAGACTATAATCTCAAAATAGCGGAGACTTGACTCCATAATTACATTGCCAAAATACACTATTAGGTTAGTTCGTTGAGTAACTCGCGTAACTCGACTAACAATGCTGGAATACTATCCAAAGAGCTAACTATGGAGGCTGCATGCTCCGTCTTGCATCTATGGCATCTAGTCTACCTCCTTTATTCTGCTAGAGTCTGCTCCCTACTCTGATCCTATTGCCTACTATTCGGAGGAAATGGTAGTTGGGACTACTAGGGTGAGATTTGATTACAAATCTTAGCAAGTTAACAGGAAACTTCCACACAGGTTAATGATGCATGTATGTCAGTAAAAACATAAATGCATAATCAAAGTTGTAAGTAAATATAGCATAACTTGACGTATAGCATGACATAAATTGAACTGAACTGAAACTTAGCTTGACATGACATGACATGTACGTGAACTTAAAATAACATGGACTAAAAATATAGCATGAACGTGAACTTGAAATATAACATGGACTTGAAACATAGCATAAATATGAACATGTATAATTTAAACATGAACTTGAACATAACATGAATTTGAGAATAACATAGCATAAATGTGAACTTGAAACATAATGAGAATGTGAACATGACATAAATGAACGTGAACTTGAACATAACATGAACGTGAACATAACCTGACATGGGCGTGGTCTTGAAACATAATATGGACTTGAAACATAGCATGAACGTGAACATACATAACATGAACATGGACTTGAACATAACATGAACCTGAACATAACATGATATAAATATGATCTTGTAGTCTTATCTCATGGGGCTACCATGATTGCGTCATCTTATCTCATGGGGCATGATTACGTATGCTTATCTCATGGGGTTATCATGATTGCGTAATCTTATCTCATGGGATTAGCATGATTGAATATTATTATCTCATAGGGTTACCATGATTTAATAATAACCATGAACTGAACAATAACTTAACTGTACGAAGACGTACATGAAGGTAAGTTGAAAGACATGACGTACTTGACAGAAAATATTTTGTAGCTTGACATAACGTGTGACAGACAACATTTCATGACGTGGCATAACATTTAATATTGAAAATAACGTGCCATGGTATACATTTAACAGTGAACATTATGTGACATAGCATACATGTAACAGATGGCATAACATAACATGGCATACTTGCAACTTATAGTAATACGTGGTAGAATAAATGGTGTAACAGATAAATATGTAATAACATGAAATAGCATGGCCTATATAACAACATACGAACATAAATTGTAGTTTCCTTACCTATCACACATACATAGTAATCTGATAGTAAGTTAAGAACTAACTTACTTCGATCATAAGTTAAGAACTAACTTACTTCGATCATCGCGCTCTATAAGAATAAAGTGCAAAACATTAGGAACTAAAAATAGTGATTATAAAAATTAGAAATTTAATCATTAACAATTAGAAGCATGAAAATAAGCTAACTTAGAGTAAAATTACCATTTAACCCTCTACATGTGGGAAAATGACAATTTTACCTCGAACTTAAGGATTTCATATTCTGACTCCAAAAATTTCTAAAATTTACATTGCTTATGTAAATTTTGTCCTAAACTCAAATGTCAACTCAAAAAAATTTAAAACAAATCACAAATATGGAAAACACACTATGGCCGAAACATCCGTAGGATTTTTCCCTTGATTTTTGTCACACTTCTTCTAATTTCAAAACTCATGATCAAACCAACTTTTTTCAACAAAGATCTTCATATCCTAAGTTTAAAAACATACTTAAAACATTCAAAAAAAACTTACTAATCCTCAACCCAAAACCTTTTAGTAAAAAGATACAAACTTTTTAACTAAAAACAAACCTTTGAATAACAAGTTTTGATCTTATTCAAAACATTTTCAAGAATTCCAAAAAATCAAATTTTACTTCTAACCGATTCATAAATTTATCCTAAGATCAACTATGCTTTAAATTATCAAACAAAGCAACCAAAAATCACAAAATAATACTTGGAGTTTTTGGTTTTATACTTAATCCAAAAACAAAAACCTTTCTCTCAACTAACTTTGATCAATCTCTTGATCCATGGCTTAAAGACATTTGATCTTCAAACTAAAACATCACATGGTTTAAAAATGTGTTCTAAAGAATATCCAACCATCAAACTTATAATCACATGGCTAAAACTCAGTAAAACATGGATTTAACCCAAAAACATTAAATCTTAGGCCTAACTGAAATCCTCTTGCATAGAAAAATCATATCTTTAAAAAGAATATTAAATATCTTCAAAATAACATCCTAACATGTATATAAGAGACTTAGGATCATCATATAAAAATATCAAAGACTTTGGAGTAAGATTAAACCCTGAAATATTCAAACTTTCTCAAAACAAAAACTGTTTTTCCACGTCCAGTTTTTAAGTTTCTAGATCTAGGGAAATCTATCATCAAAAGCTTTAATCATGCAATAAAACTCAATAAACATTCATAAACACATGCTAACAACACTCCATTAAATTTTTGGACCAAGATATGTCTATTAGCGTGGTCAAAATTTCTAAAACAAAACATACTCTCTAGTTTCACTCCTAGAATGACATTTCCATGGTTAAAAATACTTTTGACCAAACAAATGAGCATGGAATGAGGCTAATAAGATATCCACGAAAATTACACTCAAAGAAGAACAATGTTTATGAAGAAGTGATTGTGTGAAAATACTTATAAAGGGTAAAAAATCTCCATACAAAAAGACCTAGAAATCTGCCCAAGAGAGTTCTTTTGAGTTTCTCTCTAAGAATGGGATGAAGAAGTGATTAAAGGGAGTTAAATGTGTCTTACACGACTTTAGACATATGGAGGGAGAAGTTATGGGCTTGAATGACCCTCAGTTGGAGGTGGCTATGTGACATAAAGTGGAGAATAGTGAGGGGCGAGGACTGCCTGCAGTAGCTGTGAGGTATGAAAGTTGATGAGGTGGATTTCTCCTTCATATCAATGCACTATTGGGTGCAACCAAGGACAGTGGATGGTTTGCCAAGTGGGGGAGGAAACTTTTTCAAGAAGCTTTGCCAAGGTGGCCAAATTCTTGGGCCTTGGTGGGCCTCAACCAAATGGGCTTCAATTTAGGATCTAAAGGGGGTTTAGTTAGGGTTTGGGATGCTATCAAGCCTAAATCCAATTTTTTTTGGCCCAATCAAATTTACAAGGTTTAAAAGGTTGGATAATGATGTTATAAGAAGGATTTGATTAATTAATAGCGTTTGTAAGTGATTTAATCAAGTGATTAAACACAATGCTAGAAATCGGATTAAAAATGGTTTGAAGGCCAACTTTAGGGTTTTGGTTTCAACCATGTTTTTGGGGTTTCATTGGATTCCAAACAACTAGGATTTCGCTAGGATTGAAATCCTCTTTGGTCTAGCACAATTTGGTTGATCAGATAAAACAAAGTTTTGCTTAGGTGGCATGATCTTACATATTGATTTCCTTAAAAAAATCCATATAATGGTTTCTCATTATGCCAAGTGTCTAATACTATTCACTATATGTGGCTAAGATCTTGTCAAGTGTCCAAATAAAACTTCTCTAACCTAATTTGGAATGCACTGGGTGCGCTTAGCGAGGTTACTATTCACTCCAAAAAAATGCATAATAAACATAGTACTGAAAAATCCTAAATATTCATATTAACCTATAGTGAAAATCGTTTACTGAAATTCAAGCTCGAAGTGCTCCTAAAAATAATTTCACAATTTCGAACAAGTGCTTTGTCTGAAATTTTTCATAAAATCTTAAATAATCAACTGAGTCTAATGGCGTAGACCAAAACACATTCTGACACTTCTAACTTCTTCAAATAATTAAACTCATATTTCTAGCACTATAGTGAGTGATAAGACTGACTATGTTGACAGACTAAAACCTGTGCGATTGGTCGATTTGTAAAAACTCGTGGAGTTTTCACGAGGTTCCTAAAGTTAATAGAAATTCCACCAGTAAATTTCTAGCGGGCTGTTACAACGAGCTCTATATGCCATCATCGTGGAAACATTGGTCACATTTGACTAAATCTCATGCACCTTCTATTTCTCCAGCCTTCTCAAAGAAAGGACGTTGAAATTTATGGAGTCAATTCATGGCCTTAACCAAACAAATTGACATGATCAATGTGAAGTAAAACCAATTGACTGCAAGCACAAGGGCTACTAAGGTGAATTCTCCAAAAAACAGAAAAAGTGTGGATGCAAAAGGGGAAGAGGGACACATGTCATGTAGCACACATTGCTCTATAAACACTAGGGACAACTCCTTGTGGTACTTTGATAGCAGTTGTTTTAGACATATGTCTGGTGGTAGAACTTGGTTTAAAACTGTTGAAGATTATAAATGTGGAGCAGGGACATTTGGAGATGGTGATAAAGCTAATATAATTGGCAAATGTGAAATTCAAATTCCTGGATTACCTGTCTTGCGTGATGTCTTGTTTGTTGATGGCTTGAGAGTGAATCTACTTAGTATCAGTCAAATGTGTGATAATGGTGTCAAAGTTTGCTTTTCAAAAGAAATGTGCCTTGTGTTTGATAGTGATGGGAACTGTGTGATGTAGGGAGTTAGGACTTCAAATAATTGTTATGGTATTGTTCCTAGCTTGGTAATTTGAATGTGTAACATCTACTTCTAAATATGTAACACCATTATCACACATTTTACTAGAGAAAAATTACCAAACTTTAGCACCATTATCACACACTTGGCTAAATTTGACCAAAAGAGTGATGAGGAAATTTTTCTTGGTTATTCCAAAAATAGTCGTGCTTATAGGATTTACAATCTACACACCCCAATTGTTATGGAATCCATAAATGTGGTTGTAGATGATACTCCTAGAGAGGCACCGAGTAAGGAAGAGCAAGTAGATGCACTAGGTGAGAGTAGAGATAAAGGCATTGATGACTTTGATGAAAATTCCAAAACATCTTCCAATCAAAATGTCAATACTCCTAAAGAGCCCACATCAAGATTCAAGTTAAATAATCCTCAGGTAATCCTCAGGATAACATTATCGGTAATTTAAATGAAGGAATGAGGCTGAAAAGGAAAGTGATAAATCAACTAGCTCACTCAAGTTACATTTCACAAATTGAAGCAAGAAAACTAGAAGAAGCTCTAAATGATGAGAATTGGATAAATGCTATGCATGAAGGAATAAATCAATTTGTTAGAAATGATGTTTGGTATTTAGTTCGTAGACGTGAAAATTATAACGTAGTTGTTACCAAGTGGATTTTTAAGAACAAGTGTGATGAAATGGTACCAATGTGAAAAATAAGGCAAGATTAGTTCCGCAAGGATATGCTCAAGTAGAAGGAATAGACTTCAATGAGACTTTTATACCCATTGCTAGACTTGAATCAATTAGAATACTATGAGTATCGCCTGCCATATGTCTTTTAAGCTTTATCAAATGGATGTCATGAGTGCATTCTTGAATGGGATCCTTCAAGAGCAACCCAAGAGCTTTAAGGATCCGAAGTACGCCCATCATGTCTATAGTTTGAAGAAAGCCTTGTATGGTCTAAAAGAAGCTCCCATAGCTTGGTATGAGAGGCTGACTACATACACGTTAGATCACTGGGTTTCGAGAGGTGGTGTTGATAGAGCACTATTCATCAGAAAGGTTGGGAATGATATAACAGTTGCTCAGATATATGTGAATGATATTGTTTTTGGATCATCTATTGATGCACTTGCTCTTGAATTTGCAGAAGAAATGAAAAATGAATTTGAAATAAGCATGGTAAGTGAACCAACATTTTTCTTAGGTCTCCAAGTGAAACAATTGGACAACAAGATGTTTATATCTCAATCCAAGTATGCAAAGGATCTAATAAAAAAATTTGCATTAGATGGCAAGAGTCGTGGCAGAACCCCCATGAGTACAAGTGTCGAGCTTAGTACTGATCTGGCTGGCAGTAGTGTCGAACAATCACTCTATAGGAGTATAATTAGGAGTCTACTGTATCTCACTACTAGTAGACCAGACATTGCATTTAAGGGAGGTTTGGATTCAGAACTCATCCTAACTTATTTCATCTCATCTAATCATTATAACTTTCACAAATCTCCATACAAAATACAATAAACAATTCAGGTTTTTTAAATTTCAAAACTAAAATAATATTAAAAAATAATATTCTAATAATATTTTATTTGACTTTCATCCCATCTCATCTCATCTCAACTCACTATCCAAACCTCTCTGGTGTATGTGCTATATTTCAAGCCAGTCCCAAAAAATCCCATTTGACAGTAGTCAAGTGCATACTTTGCTATGTAAATGGGACAATTGATTTTGGTATCTAGTTCTCTAGGGACTCAAGTATTGAGCTTGATAGCTATTCTGATGCAGATTGGGCAGGTAATGCAGATGATAGGAAAGTATCTTTGGTGGGCATTTTTATGTAGGCACTAAACTTGTGGTTTGGATGAGTAAGAAGCAAAACTCTATATACTTATCCATAGCTAAGACAAATACATTGCTGCTGGAAGTTGCTGCAAACAATTTCTTTGGATGAAACAGATGTTGAGTGACTATGGCATTACTCAAGGCGTCATGTGTGTGTATTGTGATAATACTAGTGCTATAAGCATCTCCAAAAGTCTTTTCCAACACTCTAAGACCAAGCATAGAGACATCAGTCATCATCTTATTCGAGAGCTTGTGGAAACGCACATTGTGTCTCTTGAATACATTCCCACTGAACACCAATTAGCTGACTTGTTTACAAAACCCTTGGATGGGCTTAAATTTGAATGTCTTAGAAAGGCTATTGGTATTTGTACGTTGACCTGAAGGTTGAGAGTCATGCATTATTACATGCATATTTTGTTTTTTTTTTTTTTTTTTGTGCGTATTTTTTTTCTTTTGTTATTCTCATATTTTTCAATTTTTTTATGCATCTTCATGTTATTGTGTCTTAAAAAAAAAACAAAAAAAAAAAAAAACCTTGCATAAATGGATGTTATAGAGAACATTAGTGTTGGAAATTCTAAAAATCTAAGTGCATGTATATTTTGAAAATGGTATCATATGTCTATATAGGTCATAGAGGTTCAGAACTTCAGTGTTATTTGTAATTTGCAACCTACATCACACATTACACACCTAGCCTATTAAATTGACGTTTTGCTACCTTGTGAGATTTTGAGGAGGCAATCAGAGATGTAAGGGAGCTCCACATGTATACAGAATTGACCATGGGCTAGATGACCTCATTATTTTTTCTTCCTATTTAAAAAAGAAAAAGAAAAATGATGATGTAAATAGCAAAAATAAATCAATAAATTTGTTAATAGTGCTATGTTCTCTGGTTGTGCTGTGAAACTGAAAAACTGTGTTGTTAGTGTCATTTATTAGAAATGTGTTTTGTGGGTGAGTGCATATCACGACCTAAGTCGAGATGGGGTATTATCTCGGTGGAGCTCCTCTGGTTATTGGAGAGCATGTAACTGAGTGACGTCCCCTAGGTTGTTGTAGGGCGACAACGGGCTCAGACGAGACTGTAATGCTCTCGTGCAAACTCCACGGCCTCTCTCCTGGTGGAGGCAAGAGGATGCCTGGTCACATAAGCGCCGGGCACAGAGTAGGGCATTGCTCGTTACGAAGTCTCATGCAAAGTCGTTATCCGTGGTGTGGCGAAGGGAGCCAGGATGTGTGGATGGTCTATAGGGGAGACCATGGTGCATGGCATTTTGGTGTGCATGGAATTTTCTATAAATTGCAGAGAAGGATATTGGTTTTGTGCACTATTGAAAGATCTCATTTTTTTTCAAATGCTTTGATATGTCCACTTTTTCTGTGTTTGTAATTTTTAGCATCATTCTATTGGCTTTACTTCCTAAGATTGCGAAATCTTATTGTGGTGTTCCCACCTGCAGTTCCGCTTTGCGAAATAATAGATTTTATTGTAGAGGACGGTTATGAGCTTGGAGAATTGGTTCTGCCTGAGGAGTGAAGACTTGGGTACCTTTCCCCTTGTGTAGCATTATTTGGTGTTTTACTTTTAATTAGTCAGTTGACTGTATAAATTTTATGTTGGGGACTGGGAGATTGGTGGCTTATGGATTGTTTTGTTGGAGTTGTAATTTGAATTTTATGGTACTGTTAACATTAAATGATTGCCTTTTGTTTTTCTACTGCGAATTTTTTGTATACATTTATTGAGCATGTGAGCACATACTATGCTTTCACATTATGCGAGGTGTGTCTGACCCCAACAGCCAACATCTCGACATCGTGACTCCTTCCTGAGCCCAAGTGGGGGTCAAAGGTGCCACAATTCCGGAGTTACCATTGATGCAGAGATAGAGAGGTTCTCGTGGTGAAGCTATAGAAAGGCCAGAAGTTCGGGACTGCATTCGTGCAGAGATCAAGTGGATCACCCGTGATGTTGCAAGTCAGATTTTGCTACTACAAGGGTCTTGTGAGTGTTTCTAAGTTGATTGTAACAAACTAAATTTCTATAGTGGATTTGAGGTGGTGACTTATACCCGTAGTGGTTTTAGATTTTGAAAATGTTTTTCAAATAAGTTTCCACTTTTGATTATTTTTTTTTCTGAATTATTTCATTGATTGACTGTTTTGTTAGATTAGAACCACTGAAAAACTACAACAATATGCGAGGCACCCCTTGCTCTTAAACGAAAAGAGCCAAATTATTGTAATAAGTTGTGGACGTGAAACATAAAAACCGGAGAAAAACACCCAATTATGAAATGATTTTTGGCAAAGCCTTGGGTCCCTTGCATGGATATGTAGTCTTTATTAGTTGCAAACATTTACGGTTTTTTTTTTTTTTTAATTTCTACATTTGAATAACTCAACTGCTATAATTACAACAGTATTTGTTAGATTAATAATATAAAAATAACCCATTTCACAACTCTTTTTACAATTATACTTTTAATGGGGGCCATTTTTATAAAATTAAAATAAATTGTATCATTATTTTATTAAAACACCCTCTATTTGAAACAAAGTTTGTAAAAAAATTTGTAAGAGACGAAATGCATCTGTATCATATTTCTATACAAAAATAACTATTTTTACAACTATTTTACATTTACATTTTAAATTAATAAATGAAGAGTATTTTTATAAAACAAGCTGTAAAGTAATTATGGGAGTATCTTTATTTTTTAAAACGCCCTCCATTTCAAACATGTGTAAAAATAATATAAAATTATTATATCCTTATCATCATTTTTCTTTCTCAGTTTTCTTTTTTCCTTCTTTATCTTTTAATTTCTAACGTGGCCATTTCTATTAAAATCACAAGTTTTCAAAGTAAGAAAATTATTAGATGAAAACAAATCACATACCATATGTTGATCATTTTGAAAAATATATTTCCATATCCGCCAACATTTACCCATCCAACTCAAATGATCAATGTATCATTCGGTAGAAACATTAGTTAAACATCCACCATTACGCAAAGCCTTAATTTTTTCTTCTCTCAACTGCTTTTCATTTTTGGAAATCGACTGAGGTGAAGCTGTTAGTCTTCTTCCTCCATTGAGGAAGGGAGAAATTCTTTTCTCGTTAGTGTGAGCAGAGTAGTGCAATGGAGGACGTATGGAGGAGGTTGAAGTTGAATGATGAAGAGAAATGTCCAATTGAAGTTCAGCACTATCTGTTAGGATTGATGAGATTGAAGGGCAAAAGGAGTCTGGTTGGGAAAGTGATAGCGGACCGCAGGGTTGGAAGGGATATTGTTAGATCGGTGATGGAGAAAGTATGAAAGGTAGGAAAACCGTTAGAATTTCAAGATATTGGTAGCAATTGCTTTGTTATCACTTTTGTAAATCAAAAAGATAAATTGAGAGTTCTCAATGGTTGTCCCTGGTTGTTTGACAGCCACCTGTTTGTTTTAAAGGAATTTGATGGTGAAACGCAACCTAGCAAGCTTGATTTTGATCATGCTTGTCTATGGGTGCAGATGTTGAATCTACTTCTCATCTATAGGAACAAGAAGATTGTGAAGTTAATTGGGAGATCGTTGGGGGAGGTTATGGAGATTGATGTACAGGAGGATGGCTCAACTTGGGGGAGGTGTCTGAAGGTGAGGGTGGAGTGTGACTTAAGAAGACCTATAGCTCGAGGGAGGACTATCATTGTGGATGGAAGGAATAGCTAGGTGCCATTTCAGTATGAGAAATTGCCCAGGCTGTGTTTTAATTGTGGAATGATTGTTCATGAGAATGATGGATGCAAAGAAAGTGAAGGGAATTTTGGTCAGTATGGTGTTTGGCTTAGAGCTTTACCTCAATTCAGGAAAGGTATTGCTAAGGGCAGGGAACATAATGAGAATGATTATAGTGAGGAAAAGGGGAAAAAGACAGGGCCAAATTTTGATAATGTGGAGAAGGGAGAGGAGTCAAAAGGGGGAGGGATGGAGAGGGAGATAGTAAAAGAAGGGGAGGAGTTGAATGCTGATTTGGATGTACAATCTCTTGTGAAGTTGCAAGTGGTGAAAGAGGAAAGGCCAGGCATCTGTGTGAGTGTGAATGATGTTCAAAGTATCGTGTATGAAAGTAAGATGCTGATAGAGAGGATAAGCTCCAATGCAGTGGATAAGTTTCAAGAAAGTAAGAGATCTTCGAGATGGAAGAGAAGGGCTCAAGCTAGGCCTGAGTCAGGTAAGCTCTCTAGTTCACATTCTTTGTTGAAAATAAATTTTGAACCTAGGGAGGATGATTGCGAATTGATGGTGGATGGAAAGAGGCTGAGAGGCAATGATGATTTGGTCTATGGTGTTGACAGACTAGTGGTGGTGGCTGCTGAGCAGCACCACCTGGCATTATGAGTATCCTTTGTTGGAACTACCGAGGGCTTGGCAACCCTCTAACAGTTTAGGACCTTAGCCTTATGGTTATGCAAAATAGTTGGATTACAGAAGAGACCAGGCATGGAAGGATGCCTGGTTGTGGATTATGTTGGGAGGAATGGTGGTCTTGTGTTGTTCTAGAAAGAGGAAAGAGGTGTTGAAGTGATCAATTATTCAAATTGGCATGTTAATGTACTTATTAAAGGAAAACGGAATGGAAGAGATTGGACCTTTACTGGGTCTGTCGCCATCCTAAGATAGGAAGGAGATGTCTCTCTTGGGATTTATTGAGGAAGTTAAAGCCCTCTAATGCTACAACTTCGTGTGTAGGGGAGATGTCAACGAAATTCTTTGGTAGGAGGAGAAGGTGGGAGGAAAGAGGAGAGCTAAGAGTCAAATTAATATGTTCAGAGATGTGTTGGAGGATTGTGGTTTAGGTGATATTGGATGTCGAGGGAATGGCTTTACCTGGTCCAATAAGCACTTTGATCAGTCTTTCACAAAAGAGAGGCTATAAAGGTTTGTAGTGAATAATAAATGGAGGTCTCTTTTCAAGGAAATGAGAGTCGAGGCTTTGATTGGTAGCTGTTCAGATCACTTGCCTATTCTATTATCCATTGCTGAGGGTGAGCAAAATAGGAGGAGAAAATAATTTATATTCAGATTTGAGGCTTGTTGGATAAAGCGGGAAGAATGTGAACATATGATTAGAAAAGGATAGGAGAAGGGACAGTCAGTTGCAAAACCTCTTCAAAGAGTTCAGTCTACACTTAAGGCTTGTAGTGGTTCTTTATTATCATCTTTTAAAGGGAGACATAAAGGGAGAGGGAGGGAGATTGAACAGATTTCTCACAAGATTAAGAAAATTCAAGAAGATTTATGTTAGAATAATATGGAAGAGTTCAAGTCTCTACAAGAGAAGGTGGGTCTATTGCTAGAATAGGAAGATGAGAAGTGGAAGCATTGTGCAAAGAGGAATTAGTACAACTTGGGAGACAAAAGTACTAGATTCTTCCGTGAGTGTGCTAATCAAAGGAAAAGAAGGAATAAAATTGTGTCTGTAAAGGATGGTTAGTTAATTTTAAGGCAAAATGAGGATGGTGTTGCTACTGATTTTAGAGATCATTTTTTTGAGATTTATACTAGTGCAAATCCATCTGCATAAGCTATTCATGAGTGTATTATGGTTGTGGAGCCTAGGGTATGAGCCTCTATGAATGAATTTCTTGAAAAAGAATTTAAAAAGGAGGAAGTTGAGGAGGCTCTAAGAATGATGGGAGCTTTGAAGGCCCCGAGACCTGATGGTTATGGGGCTTTTTTTTCTAGTCCTTTTCGCATGTAGTGGGGGATGATGTGTGTAATGTAATGTTTGGATTCTTGAATGATGGCAGTTTGCATGATGTTGTCAATCTGACTTTTATAGCACTGATTCCTAAAATTAGTGATCCAAGTTGTGTTAATGAGTTTTGGCCTATAAGTCTTTGCAGTGTTGTTTATAAAATCATTGCAAAGACTCTTGCAAATAGGCTTAAGAGGGTGTTGGATGATGTTATTTCAAGATGCCAGAGTGCATTTATTCCTTGGAAACTGATCTCAAACAATGTTATAGCTGCTTATGAGATGTTGCATTCGATGAAATGTAGGCATCGAGGTATTTAGAGGCAGTCATGAAACAGTTAGGTTTTGGGGCTAGATGGACTGGTCTGATTATGAAATGCATTTCTTCAGTCTCATATGCTATTCTTGTTAATGGAAAGCCATGAGATGTTTTTGTTCCAACAAGAGGTTTAAGACAAGGAAACCCACTGTCTCCTTATCTTTTCCTTATATGTGCTGAGGGATTAAGTGCTTTGCTTGAACAGGCTAAAGGAAGAGGTGAAATAAACGGTGTTTCAGCGGCTCGAGGGGGGATGAAACTGACTCACCTTTTATTTGCAAATGGAGTTTGGAAAAAATTGAGTAACTGGAAAATCCAGTTCTTATCAACCTTAATAAAAGAAGTGTTATTAAAGGCAGTTATAGAAGCCATACCCACTTATTATATAAGTGTCTTTAAATTGCCTAAGAAGCTGTGTCATGATATAGCATCACAAATGACAAAGTTTTGGTGGGGTTTCAAGCAGAGGGATAACAAAATTCAGTGGAGGAGTTAGGCAAAACTGGGACTGTCAAAAGCTATTGGGGGTCTCGGATTTAGAGAGTTAGAAGCTTTTAATAAAACTCTCCTTGCAAAGCAGTCTTGGAGGGTGGTGATGAACCCTCAATCTATAGTTGTAGTGATACTAAAGGAGAAATACTTTAGAAACTTTGATATCTTGCATGCATCTCTAGGGTTCAAACCCTTTGCTATATGGAGAAGCTTGTGGGATTCTGTGGATTTACTGAAGGAAGGTTTGGTGTGGAGGGTAGGGGATGGTAAGAATATAAAGATTTGGGAGGATAGGTGGATTCCCAAGGCTGTAACTTTCGAAATCCAATCTCCCGCGAATATTTTACATTCTGAGGCAAGAGTGGAGGAATTGATTGCAAAGAATAGAGGATGGAATGTGGAGCTAATCAAGCAAGCGCTTATTGAAGATGAAGTTGTTGTAGTGTGTAGGTTGCCTGTCAGTCTTACTTGACTCCCTGATAAACATATTTGGGCCTATTCAAAAAATGGTATTTATAGTGTAAGAAGTGCTTATCATGTTGAAACGAAGAGGGGAAGAAGGGAGAGTGGGGAGGCATCAAGTAGAGTAGAGGAGGTTTGGAGGAAATTATGGAAGTTGAACATTCCAGGGGTTGTGAAGGTCTTTGTTTGGAAGGCTATCACTAACTGTCTTCCAACAAAGAGAAACTTGATGAAAAGGAAAGTTTTAACAAAAGCTTCATGTCCAATTTGTAAAAGGATTGAGGAATTAGTTTGTCATGTTTTGTGGAGCTGCAGTGGGGCAAGTGATGTATGGGCTTGTGAAAGAAGCCTAGTGTATAAATGCCCTAGCAATGAAAGGGACATGTTTGATCTCTGGTCAGAGTGGACATCAAAGCTGGCACAAGATCAGTTGGAGAGGATGGCTGTGGTGCTGAGAAGAGTGTGGTTGAGGAGAAATGGGGTGGTTTTTGAAAATAAGTTCGAGGAACCTACTGATGTCTTTAACCAAGTTGTTGATTGTTTGACATAATTTTAGCAGGCACAGACTAAGCAGATAAGTGGCCAGAGGAACAATGCTCAATGCAATAGGGTTACTCGATGGAAAGCACCTGTTGGGGAGATAGTTAAAGTCAACTGGGATGCATCTTTGAAGATTAATGAAAACAGAGGTGGGATTGGGGTGGTGATTAGAGATAGTTGTGGTGAAGTCCTAGTCTCACTATGCAGTCCTAGACAAAATGTTTTTTATCTTGTTTTAGCTGGAATTTATTCTCTATGTAGGGCCATGAAGCTGTGTGATGAACTGAATTTTAGTATGGTGCAATTGGAGGGTGATGCTTTAATTGTGATTAAAGCTGTTAACAATGCTGAAGTTTGTTGGGAGTGGCATGGCTAAGTGATAGAAGAATTGAATGGGGTACTGAAGAATATAAGGCACTGGGAGGTCATGTATGTTATTAGAGTCTATGATTGTGTTGCTCATAGCCTCGCAAAAAGTGCATTACTTGTAAATGAAGTGAAAGTATGGGTGGAGGATTATCCTCATGAGATTCAAAAGCTTGTAAGCTTTGAAAAATTGTGTAATTCAACGGATACATGAATACAACATACATGTTTAATTTAAAAAAAAAAAAAAAACATTAATTAAACCTTCAATCTTTGTATACAAACTCAACCCATTTATGATATTGGTGATATCTTATTTATTTGTAATTGGTACTCCAAAGGAGGTTGTAGTACTTGGAGAGATGCATATTCTGTGCTAGAAGACGACTTGGGGTTGTTTGGATGTTGAAATGGTTTATTCTCATCTCATCTTATCACATTTCAATATCCAAACACCACTCAAGCATATATTTTTTAATTTCAAATTTTTAACTTTTTCATTTAAGGTTTGGTTACACAAGACTAAACCATCTCATCTCGTATAATCATTATAACTTTTTCAAACTTCCATACAAAATATAATATCAACTTTTTTAAATCACAAAACAAAAATTATATTATGACAATATTTTATTCAACTTTCAACAAAACATTTCATCTCATCTTATCTGAACTGCGTAATCAAACAAGGTTGAACCTAATCATTACAACTTTCTCAAACTTTCAAACAAAACATAAAAAATAATTCAACTTTTTAAATCTCAAAACGAAAATTATATCAAGAAATTATATTTTAACAATATTTTAATTTTATAATATTTTTATTCAACTTTTTCTCTCATTTTTTAAAATTTTATGCATAAAACATCATAATTCAAACTAATTCACAATTATTTAAAAATTATTTTATTATTATTTATATATTTCTCATCTGATCTCATTTCTAAATATCTTCTAAATCTTATGAGAGGACGCCCTTAATGGAGAAGGGAATAAAGGGCGCACAACCATGCTTGTCACCATTTCTGTAACTATCTATTACAATATATATGTAACTACTATACACATGCCATGCATGTCACTGTTGCAAAACTAATATGTGACTGATGTAACCTGCACGCTTACTCATGTCACCATTTGAATTGCATTTAATGCCAAATATTACCGGCCATAGAAAAATATAATAGGCTAATAGCAAGAGTTATTAGCCTCAATAGCTGTCGGTATTCGAGCTGACTAGGCCTCACACCAAAGAGTATTCTTGATATGAGTTAATCTATTTTTTTACAATGATATTTTTTTTTCTTCTACTTCATTTATCAATGTGACTGTACATTTAATCTCCCACTAAAGATTATAAATAAAATTTCTCTCTTGATATATAGATTGATGAAAGTATTCGAGCTTTAATGTAGATGGGAGCCGTCATTACAACAAATTTGACTTTTAGAGATAAAGTCCAAAAACTTATTTTTGGGGACAAAATCAATTTCGTCCCAAAATTAGCCCGAATTGTAATTACCGCTCGAATGGTACATAATTTATCGTTAGAAAAGTAATATTTAGGGATGAAATCATTCATCATTCATCCCTAGAATTGATTGTCCATTCAAACAGACTAGTATATGCGTTCGAATTGTGTTAATTCCGTTCGACTGGTACTAAAACCATTTGAACACTAGTAATTTGTTCGAACTAGAATAATTTCCGTTTGAACTAGAATAGTGTCCGGTTGAAAGGAAATAGTGTCCATTCGAATAAAAATATTTTCAGTTCGAATAGTTAAGTTTCAGTGGAATTTTGCCAAGAATTGGAATGTGATATTTATTTGAGATTTTACAGTTCGAACAGTTTATCATATACGTTTGAACTGTGTTAGTTTTGTTTGAATGGTACCAAATCCGTTCGAACAATAATAATTTGTTCAAACTAGAATGGTGTCTATTCGAATGAGAATTGCGTCTGTTCGAACGAGAATAGTTTTAGTTTGAATAGTTAAATTTCAGGAGATTTGGTAATAAGTTGCATAAACACTTTGTCCCTTTCATTATTTTGTATTTTTCAAATGTTCAAGGCTATGTAATGAGTTGGGTAAACACTATCAATTAATTTGTTATGGTTAAGAATTTGAGGGGATTTTGTAATGAAGATTTTTTGTAGCTTTTATATTAATTTTCCTGATTTTATACTACTATTTACTGCTAGGTGAAGGCAATAAAATGTTTTTTTTTTTTTTTTTTTAATTTTACAAAAAAGTATTTGGTGGGAGCTCAGTTCGGCACAATTGACACTTTTGGTCGCAAACGTTGTTTCCATTGAGATAATTTTGCCAGAAAGGAACTTTTGGAGCAATAGTTTTGCCGCAGCAGTTATTTTTGACGTTTTAATCGTGGAAAATAACTATTTGCGACTATTTCTCCAAAACAAAAATCCATTATGTTATGATTGTAGGGGACGAAATTTTCTTTTCATCCCAAATAAAATCTATTGAATGGTATTTTTTGCATTCGACGTCCCAAAAAAAATCTATTCAAACACTTTCAAATGGAAATCACAAATTTCGTCTCAAAAAGTTTTTTGAGACAGACTTTTTAAGACAAATTAAAGATGAAAAATTTTGGTCTCAAAAAACTTTTAGAGACAAAATCGAAACCTTTTGAGATGAAAATTTTCGTCCCTAAAAAGTAAATTTGTTGTAGTGCGTATTAGTTACGATAAAAGATTAATTATACAAAGGAGAAATCTTAGCATAAGAAAGAAAGAAGATATTAATAAAGAACTTGGTACAAAGATGTGCTAGAACTTGCTAGAGAATTAAGCACATACAATTGTCCAATAAAGAAGATTGAGTACTAGAGGTGATGCACATGCAGCTGATAATCTTAATACTGCTCATATGAATACGGTCAATTCAATTTTGGTACAAAGTTTAAGAAAATGATCTAAGAATAAAGCTTTATAGAGTGGGAATCATTCATGGATGTTCCTATATATATATATATATATGCACTACATTTTTGGGTTATCCAGAAAATATAATACAGGTAATAAATTAAGCTTTGTTGAGGCAGAGCCGTGCATGCTCCTAGCTATTTGCGAAATCCAATACCGTCGTCAGGGGAACCGTGGTCCGGAGGTTCATCTGTTAAAATCCTTCGGACATCATTTTCGTACTTTAGAATCCCCTCTTCTGTGATCAGGCAAGATTACTTAATAATTAATAAACTCATGACGTTATAAAGAACTTGAAAATAATTAAACTACTGAAGAGATCCAGATCACTATGAAAGAAATTATAGTATTCAAATTCTTTTTTAATTTCTACATTAATGTTTTTCCTGAAAATTATGCTTCCTAATAGCAATATAATATAACTAAAAAAAAAATACTTAAACGGGCAATATGCAGATCAGAGTACACACTGTGTGGAAGAACTCCATTAATTTTTCGCTGGACAATATTCTTGTTGTAGTTGGATATTTGTCGAGGCGCCACAACCTTTGCAAAGATCAGAAGTGCAATCAAGAAAAATGCCAGATTGGTAGTAAAAGCCTTGCAATTACTTGCCATTTTCGAATATTGGGTGAATGTACCCTTCTTCGAATAGATCAATGATCAGGTATATATAACAACTCAAGCTTTGAAGTTTGAATTGATCAACTCAAGCTTTGATCAGGTATATATATAACTACTTTCTTTGGGACCCAACATACAAAAAAGAAGCCATTTGTCCAATTAAAACATTTGCCTCCCTTGACCTCCACTTAAAGTAATCAACGACGGGTAAACATGATATGCATGCATCATGCACGTATGTGCCTCAAGTCAAGAGAGGAACTTCATTTGCATTGGCTTGCTTGTCTTGTTCGTCAAGCTGCAAGCAGTTAAAGAGGAATATAAATGCATGTAGATCTGAAATCAGGAATATGCAAATTACATGTTTCTCAGTGTTATGTCTAGGGGTGCAATCTTATGATCTGCCACATTTGTGGATCAAATTGATCATGATTTTGGTCTTCTTATTGCTATTTTTCAGAAAGCTTTCAGTGACAACGAGTGTGTTTGGCTAATAAAATATTGATCATCACGATGTTAATTTGAATACTTTTTTGAAAACTTTTGAGATGGATTTTTTTTTATTCTTGAGTTTTGTGAAAGTAGTAGATATATAGGAAAGCTTTTTTTAGATTGAAATATGTTTGAATTGAAGTAGAATTTGTTTCTAAAAAAAAATTAGAACCTTGAATCGTAATAATCATTCTCATCTACTCTCTTAAGCTTCCGGCCATTTGATGTTAATAGTTATATATATCTTATAGAGCAGGTAATGAACTCGATACTTAAGAAGATTCGATGAGCCACTTTTAGCCTTAATTGAGAATGGGAAAAACATATTCTCAAATTCTTGTATGAACTTAAAAGTCTCATATAAAGGACGTGTTTCACACCACCAACCGTACGGATAACTTGCAGCAGTAAAGAGAGCGTTGATCGCCCTGGATAGACTTCGATGCTTAAGTCAGTAACAATATAAGGATAAATGTATATGAAAATGAATATGAAAATGTTTGTTATCTCTAGCAAGTTATTTATAAAAGGAGGAGGTATGATAGCGACTAACTCTGATTACCAGTTCTGTGCTCTTATCCTTCATGACCCCTTATTAGTTGGAGAAGATACCTCATACTCATATTTTGTAGGAGTTATCTTGCTCATAAATAATTTTGTCCAATATGGACCTTATCTCTAGCTTTTCGGAGTTATCTTATCTCATAATTACGACTACGAGCCCCCTGTTTGTGGGGCTCCTATTTTTTGATTTTTTTTAATATTATTTTTATATTCTTAAACATTTTTAAAAAGATTGAAAACACCATTAAAAAATACTTTTTTAATTTCTAAATAAATAAAAAATGAATAGGAAAAATGTCTCAGACCCCCTCTCGGTGGCCGTCAAGCATTTCCCTTATTTAAATTTTCTTCCTAAGTATAATAGTGTTTAAGGTTGGATTAAAAAAAATCGCTTATGCCTTCTTATAAAAGGCTGTTGACCCCTCAATTAGTGCCGATTGGTGGAAACCTCACACTATTTATATACGTACTACAAGGAATTTGACTGTTATTAGTTAATGTTCCTCGATCGTCAAGGTGGTCTAATTTTAACGGCCGCGGTAAACATTTTCAGTTTTTATTTTTTTTCCTTCAAGATTTGCATCAACTCAACTTCTCTAATTAAGGCATGATTCTTTGTTAGATCAGTAATAATACAAACACAACCCTTTTTTCAACTCTTTTGCAGCTCTATTTTCAATATTCATACGAATCGTTTTGATAATATAAATTGTGGAGTGATTTTAAAATGATCATTATTTTGTAATTTTTTTAACATAATTACACATTACTTTGAAGATTATATATATATATATATATATATATATATATATATTTGGGTTATCCAGAAACTATATAGAACAAGCTATGTGACGAAACCATGCATGCATGCATGCATGCTCCTTCTATTTGCGGTGTCCAATTTGATCGTCAGGGGAGCCATGCCCTGGAGCAGGACCTGATCTTAAACTCCTCCTCCGCACATCACTTCCATGCTTTAAATTATTCTCTCCTTCTGCGACGAGTAAGCTCATGATTAGTCAATCAACTTGATATCAAGATCATCATGTAGAGAATTAAAATGAAAACTCAACACCTACGTACGTACGTACGTTAATATACTGAAATTGCTCACAAAATAAACAATAAAAAAAGTGAGAAAGAATTAAGCTGCTCATGATCAAGAAATCCAGACGATCGATGGATGGAATTAACTATAATGTGTGATGGTATTCAATTAGTTTATTGAAAATTATATAAGACAATATTGATCGAACATGCAAGTTATTTTGCGAAAACTAAGCACATACTCATGTGGTGAAGAACTCCGAGGATTATTTCTCGCGGGGCAACAACATGATTCTTGGTGCATTTGGCCGATATTTCACGAGGAGAAACATCCTTTGCAAGGACCAGAAATAATGCAATCAAGAAAACTGCAGTAGTCGTAGTATTAGAAGCCTTGCAATTAGCCATTTTAAGATATTGGCCGGCCGGGAGATGTATTATCAAAACAAAAAAAGATATTGGGGAGATGAATCAATGATCATGTACCCTCAAATATCATTTAAATACAATTTGATGGGTTAATGAGGTAGAACAACTCCAGCTTTGAATTGGTCAAAAATTAGAAGTCTTCGGATTGACTTCACGACTTTAGACTTGGAAGTTGGAACCCATGCAACTTGTAAAAGAGTCATGCTAGGCTGCGCCGAACAATGACAGCTAATATAAATTTTTATTTTTATTTATTTATTTTTTTCATAGTTTTTTAACATATTTAAATATTTTAAAAAAATATATATATATTAATACATGACCAAAAATTACTTTCTTAATCATTAAGTAAAAAAAATTTTAATACATAAATGATCTAAGTGAAAAAACAAACACTACAACAAATTTGAGATTTTGGGACGAAATTATTTAGGGACGAAATTTTTTTCATCCCTAAAAGTCATTTTTTGAGACGAAATTTAAATTTCGTCCCAAAAAATCGATGAATTTAGAAAATCGTTCGAACGTCAAAATAACCGTTCGAACAGTATTTTCTGTGACGAATTAAATCGTCTCAAAAAAATTTTTCCGTTCGAAAGTGAAAAAATACGTTCGAACAGTAAAATTTGGCGGATAATTACTTTATTATGGCAGGGAAAGTTAAAAAACGTTCGAACGAGAATTTGTTGTGTTCGAACGGAAAATATTTGGTGGTAAATCCTGGCGGGAAGGTTTCTAAACCGTTCGAACGGAATATATTTAGTTAGAACAATACCACATTTATACATTTGAAGGTATAATATTAATCTCGGTACGAAACTCAAAATATAAAAAATATATATCATATATACAAATTCATTAATTAATTTTATGTAATTAATTTTAAAATATTTTAATAATTTCTTTTACGTTAAATAAATATTATCAACCACATATATATTAATCAACCAAATAAAGCAAATTATCAAAATGCCATATATATTGTTCATAATTACAACAAAAGAAAATATAAATAAAAGATAAAAACTATTGTGATGCGAGGTCTCTACACACATCCTCGACTGCAGCTAATTGTGTCTCTACCTGTGTCAGTCGAGTACTAACTGTGACCTGAGTTGCATTATTGGCATTAATCACTGTACGTAACTCATTAACCTCTGTACGTAACCCAGAGACGGTAGCCATAATCTCTGTACGCAACTCAGACATGGCAGTATGCACTGCATCAATCACTGCTAATGTGTGTACGCTGATCTCAGCACGCAATATGTCAGCCATCTCCTCGCGAATATATGTGCGTGATGTCTCAGCCTATGTAGATGTCGCACCAGCCGATACTCCAGTATCTCCCGGCTGCGCATCTCTCTGAATCTCAGCCCTGTCAGGAACAGCCCCACGAAAACGAAATCTAGAGTGTCCCGTGCTCCGTGATAGGGTGGTGCTGTTGATCGGTGCCATCGGAAATCGGGAACGCTCGGCAGGTTCGGACACAACCCTGGCATGTAGCAAAAATCGAGTGATGAGGATCCCAAACGGAAGTATATCTGTCGTAATGAACCGTGCCTCTGATCGGATTCTCTCAAATATATAACCAACGAGGTCGATCGGGATGCCACGAGCGACCCGTATCATAAATCTCGCTCGATCCATGCCGACCTCTGTCTTGTGCTGCCGTGGGTCAATATTATTGGCAATGATCAAATTCATAATCTTGAAGAATGAAGATAAATCTGCCTGCCTAATACTCTTGGAGCCATCGTACACTGGAGCATCTGGACCAACAATCAAGTCTCTGATCTCGTGATCAGCAAGTGTATCGATCTCATCTGTGTAATCTAGTCCCTCGTCCTGAGACATAGCTGCATCACCTGAAGGACCAGACTCTCTAGGCGGCAGGTTTGGATAGGCATCAAGAAGCTTAGGAATACCCAGATATACAGCGAGTCCGTCTGCTGAAAATATAACAGGAGCTCCTCGGACACAGATCCTATATGCCCCTCCATCGTCTGGGCTAGCAGCACCGAGCTCTTTATAGAACTCAGTAACGATCTCAATTAAGGAAACGAGCTCCATTCCTTCTTCTCGCTGATCTAAGATAGGTGCCCAACCACGATCATTGAATACTGATGGGAGGGAATGACCCTCCCATATAAGAGCGACAAAATCAGACAGTTTTACCTGTCGCTCAAGTAAAACGGTCCGCTCTAGAACTGTTTGGATGGAAGGTTCTCCTGATCTACCACGTTTACGGCCCCGATAAGATATTATTATGATCCTGAAATTTTAAAAATAAAATATACATTCAAGATTAGTGATAAAATCTAATTACGACTAAAAGATTTACAAAATTATATACTAATAGCAATTTAATAAATTAATTGATAGAACATATAATCAATTAAACGATGAAAACAATTTAATAAGCTAATAAAATGTTAATGGAATGAATTTAATAATTAGCGTTCGAACGTCTAAATATATGGTCGAACGGACAATTAATAACGTTCGAACGTGTCGATCAAGTTCGAACGTACAGGTTTACCGTTCGAACGGACTGGTTAATACCGTTCGAACGTAAAACAGATCTAACTCGGCCATGGCTGAGTCAACTCAGTGGCCATGAAAATACTCAAAAATTAATCGATTCCGTGGTTTCTTCGACTAAAAACAAAGTACTCTTCATTTCTAAACATCCTACGATAGATTTATGATGTTCTACGGTAATTATTGATTAAAAAATGTAATTTAAAAAAAAAACAAATAAAACCATAAAATTATAAAATAAACGGTAAAACGAGTTTGAAAATACATACCTTTACTTGGGAGGAAAAGTGATTGACATATGTGCTGATCACGACGGCAGATGGCGGTGAATGTAGTGCGTTCAAACGTTTTCTCGCTTTTTCAAACGGTGGGGACGGCGGCGTGAGAGAAGGAGTTGCCTGCGATAACTTATACGTGCATAACCGTTCGAACGTTAATAGTTAAAGTTCGAACGTTAATATAAAACCATTCGACCGTTACTATTTCACGTTCGAACAGAAGTTTTGTAAGTTTATTAAAAAATATATTAAATGTATACTATATTTATATTCCTATAAATTGTTATAATATATATACTATTATAGTAGATTATATATACTGTAATATATATGTAATATTATAATATATATTATGATAGTAGAATACTTTAAATGAAAGCATAATAACTTATAAAATATTTTTTTATAGTATAATAGTAATATATCATAATACTTTACTATCAAAGTGTTATATATGAGATATTAATATGTATATAGTACCACATAATAGCATGTAGTGCTATATGGTATGAGTTTATACTTAACTAATATATGTCATATTATATATTCCATTATTCTTTACCTACTAAAGTTATATATGACATTATACAACATATATATATAGAGTATAGCTTACTAATATACTATCATCTTATAAATTTCTCTACACTTTATTATGTGACCTTAGTATATTTGAGGCTATATATATGTGAGTATATATTACTAATACATATGATCTTAATAATATATATGATAGTATAGGTCACTACATATATGATAATATATATTACATATATTACTATATATATATACTATATATTTAGTATAGATTACTATATATATGATAGTATATATTACATTATATATGATAGTATATATAACTAATACATATGATGTTATAGTACTTTTCATTTAATGATGAAAAAAGTTATATTTAAACATAAAGGATATGTGTTCGAACGGTACTCGTAAACCGTTCGAACACATATGTTAACGTTTGAACGTAAAAAAACATTCGAACGGACAAGGCAAATGGCAGGAAAACATCCCGCCAAAAACAAGACAGCTGGATTACCGTTCGAACGTAATTTGTTATAGTTCGAACGGATTATTGCAGTGGTGGGAAAATATCCCGCCAATTAAACTATAGTATCATCTAATATGTCTATATATATTAATGTTGTTCTTTTATTCAAAAGGTGTAATGAAAAAAAAATATAAATAAACATTTACAATACCGTTTGAACAGTTAGAAATTAAAGTTCGAACTGTTAATTTTCGAGCGGTAATAAATCAATAACGTTCGAACACATATGTTAACATTCGAACGTGAAAATTAGGAGGGAATTTTCTCCCGCTTAATATTTTCACGTTCGAACGGTTAGTAAATAACCGTTCGAAGATGAATTGTTTTTCAAAAACACGACAGAACCTCACAATTCTGTTTCTCTCCTCCTGCTGTCGCTCCGTGTGGTCGCCCGAAGATTACCCCTTCGCATATCAGAGGTATTATTTCTCAAACTAGCCCTTAAGCTCAAAAAAATTGTTCATCTCACTCCATTATTCTCGGATTATTACTTGTAGGATAGTTTGTGATTATTCTCGGATTATTCTCGGATTATTTCCTTTTCATCTTCAAAAATTCAAGTATTTCTTTTAAAATAGAAATGTATGGTTTGAACTTTATATTTTGCAATGTTAGAAAGTTGTATGCTTTGAGATTGTTGTTTGTGTTTGTTAGAGTTTGGGATTAATGGAGTTTTCGGCGTTGTTGAAGGCGACTGGAATCTGGAATGAATACGTTCGAACGGGTTCGGATTACCATTCGAACGTATTCATTTTGTTCGAACATAGGTTCTCATAGTTCGAACGGATAATGACATTACATCAATAACGTATACAGAATACGTTAGGTTTGGTATGGTTATAAATTATATGTACTACTAAATCACAAATAATTAGGACCAACTACCATTTAATATTGTTAATTCTAAATAAATAAAATTAATATTCAAATTAAAATACTACTAAATCTTTAAATTAAAATAGAAATAGTTAAGATTTAATAATACTTAAATACTTAAAGATAAATTAATAAGTTTAATATTCAAATTAAAATACTACTAAATCTTTAAATTAAAATAGAAATAGTTAAGATTTAATAATACTTAAATACTTAAAGATAAATTAATAAGTTTAATATTCAAATTAAAATACTACTAAATCTTTAAATTAAAATAGAAATAGTTAAGATTTAATAATACTTAAATACTTAAAGATAAATTAATAAAATTAATATTCAAATTAAAATACTACTAAATCTTTAAATTAAAATAGAAATAGTTAAGATTTAATAATACTTAAATACTTAAAGATAAATTAATAAAATTAATATTCAAATTAAAATACTACTAAATCTTTAAATTAAAATATAAATAATTAAGATTTAATAATACTTAAATACTTAAATATAAATTAATAAAATTAATATTCAAATTAAAATACTACTAAATCTTTAAATTAAAATATAAATAGTTAAGATTTAATAATACTTAAATACTTAAATATAAATTAATAAAATTAATATTCAAATTAAAATACTACTAAATCTTTAAATTAAAATAGAAATAGTTAAGATTTAATAATACTTAAATACTTAAAGATAAATTAATAAAATTAATATTCAAATTAAAATACTACTAAATCTTTAAATTAAAATATAAATAATTAAGTTTTAATAATACTTAAATACTTAAATATAAATTAATAAAATTAATATTCAAATTAAAATACTACTAAATCTTTAAATTAAAATATAAATAGTTAAGATTTAATAATACTTAAATACTTAAATATAAATTAATAAAATTAATATTCAAATTAAAATACTACTAAATCTTTAAATTAAAATATAAATAGTTAAGATTTAATAATACCTACTAATTAAGTTTTTGTTGTATTGTTGTATAAATAATATGTTGTTATTGTTTGACATATATTAGCATATTTTGCATTGTTTGTTCATCAAAATAAACCTTAGACCCGTTCGAGAATTATCAATCCGGATGAATGCTTGATTGATAACTCTTGAATTGTCCAGAGTGGACAGTTTGGGATTGTAAGATCATTCTCGCAAACTATAGAACTATATCTGTTGTCGTCCAACATTATGATTTTGGTAGATTCATCCATTGTTCTCTGGATATGCAATTTCGGTGATGGTGCAACGACGTGTTAATCGTCAGTGCACACAACCAAACGAGCATATTTGGAGAACTATGGGGAGATGCTGCCGAAATTTTGTTGGACGTGACAGATAATAGATCATAGGTTGGCGACTATGATCTTACAATACCGAACGGGATAGGACCAATTACCCGGTGAAAGGTGGCATACTCATTAATTGGTACATGATACATAGTTGTTTGCTGATGCATTACAATATTGTTTGTAATGAATATAGTTAGGCATGGATAAGAGTTGGATGAGAGTTAGCGATCGATTGGGTCAGAATTACAATGTATATGCTGAAGGTGTTAAAAAATTCTTGGAGTTTGCATTGGGTACATGTGATAGTGATGGGCGTATCAGATGCCCATGCAGAGAATGCAGGAATTTGCGTTCTCATAAGATAGACTTGGTGAGAGAGCATCTGTTTGTCAAAGGTATTGATAAGGGTTATACTGATTGGGTCTTACACGGTGAACCATATCCAACTTCATTTGAAGCTCCCCATGAAGAAGAAGAGATCGATGAAGATGTACAACCAGAGATTGTTGGAGATGATTACGATGAGGATATGGAGGAAATGTTAGGTGACATCGGTGCGGGAATGTTTATGAATGAAGGTGACACGGACACATCAAGCTCAAATGATGGGGGCCATAACACTTTTGCACGCTTGTGGAATGATTCACAGCGTGAGCTATATCCAGGATGCAGAAGACATAGTAAGTTGTCGTTTACCGTAAGATTGCTTCACATAAAATCAATGTGTCGATTATCTATTAAGACAGTCAATATGTTACTTGAGCTGTTTAAAGAGGCACTGCCGACAGACAATACTTTACCTCGTAACTTCTATGAAGCAAAAAAGTTGAAACGAGGACTCGGATTTGATTACAACATAATACATGCATGTAAGAATGACTGCATATTATTTTGGCGAGAGAATGAGCAGTTGAACGAGTGTCCTATATGCCACGAGTCAAGATGGACATCGGACAAGGCAAATGTTCCGCAAAAGGTCATACGCCACTTTCCATTGATACCTAGATTACAACGATTATTTATGTCACGCGCAACGGCTGTAGATATGACATGGCACTCATCAAACAGAGTGAGGAACGATAATATTTTGTCACATCCTGCTGACTCCCAGGTGTGGAAGGAATTTGATCAAGAACACCCATGGTTTGCTGAAGAACCGCGTAACGTAAGACTTGGGTTGGCAACAGATGGATTTAATCCTTTTGGGAACATGAGCACTAGTCATAGTACTTGGCCAGTTGTACTTATGCCGTATAATCTACCACCTTGGAAGTGTATGAAAGATCCATATTTCATGATGAGTTTGCTCATCCCAGGTTCGAGGTCACCGGGAAATGATATAGACATACACTTACAGCCATTGATTGCAGAATTGAAAGATTTGTGGGAGAATGGGGTTGTCACATTTGATTCGTCAACAGGCAAGTCGTTCAAGATGCATGCTGCGGTGTTGTGGACAATAAATGATTTTCCAGCTTATGGGAATTTGTCAGGTTGGAGTACTAAGGGGAAAATGGCATGTCCAACTTGTAACAAATATACCAAATCTGAATGGCTTACGTACGGGAGGAAATTATGTTTCATGGGTCATCGTTGATTTTTACCTGGTGACCATAGATGGCGTGGAAATTCTAGAATGTTTGATGGAACTGTTGAATGGGGCCAACCTCCACCATATTTGTCTGGCGAAGATATACTTGCACAATTTATAAATGTTGGTTGTAATGAATTTGGTAAAAAACAACGAAAGAGAAAACGAGCTACGAATGAGTTGAATTGGACAAAGAAGAGTATATTTTTCGAACTCCCGTACTGGTCGAAGTTAAAATTGCGACATAGCCTTGATGTTATGCATATTGAAAAAAATATTTGCGAATCCGTATTGGGAACATTGATGTCAATTGAAAGAAAAACAATGGATACAATAAACTCAAGGAAGGATTTGAAGCGGTTGGGAATAAGACGGGAAATGCAGTTGCAAGAAAATAGTTCGTCTGTCTAGATGCCGATTGGGTGGTATACATTGTCAAGGAATGAAAGGGTTACATTTTGTGAGTGGCTAATGAAGATCAAATTACCGGACGGTTATGCCTCGAATCTAACAAGGTGTGTGAGAACAAATGATTGGAAAATAACTGGATTAAAAAGTCATGATTGTCATGTTTTCTTACAGCATATCTTGCCTATTGGTATCTGTGGGTACTTGACCAGAGATGTGCATGTGGCTTTGACTGAGTTGGATGCATTTTTTAAAGACTTATGTGCTAGGACGTTGAATGTAGAAGCTTTGGATCGAATGGAACGAGAAATTGTCATAATATTGTGTAAGCTAGAAAATATTTATCCACCGTCATTCTTCGATGTCATGGTTCACCTAGCTGTTCATTTGCCACGTGAGGCTCGACTTGCAGGACCAGTTCAATATAGATGGATGTATCCCATTGAACGATTTCTTGGAAAGTTGAAACGTACAGTGGGTAACAAGGCCCGTCCAGAAGGATCAATTGCAGAAGCATATATTGACGATGAGTGGCATACCTTCTGTTCCAAATATTTCCATGGAGTTGACACTCGGTTTGATCGGCCAGAAAGAAACTTTGACGTTGACCGAGCAAGACAACAGAATATATTTTCTGTGTTTTCCCAACAAGTTCGTCCAATTGGTGCAGTGCGTGGTTATGACTTGTGTGGAAGAGAGTTCGAGAAAGCTCAGTGGTATGTGCTGAACAATTGCCCTGAGATAGAGAACTACTTGAAGTAAGTTATAACTTTTTCTTAATTTAAATTGCCTCATTAATTTTAAAAAAATACAAAATATAAAATATTTGTGGTAATCATCAATTTCAGTGATCATATTAACGTGCTCAAGGAACTAGGAGTAAATGATATAAACCAAAAACATGAAGAGGAGTTCCCAAGATGGTTTGAAGAACGGGTAATGAAATTACATATGCGTTACTCAATAACAAATGAAAAATTATTAATTTGAACTTTGATATAGTATACGCTTTACTCAATATGTAGGTTGTACAATTGCATGCGAATAATCCAAATGATATATCTGATGAACTGTATGCATTGGCGCGTGGCCCATCGAGACGCGCTGCTCGATTTTCTGCATGTATTTCTCGGGGAAGTAGGTATCACACACTGGATCGAGATTGTTATAGGAAAACCCAAAATAGTGGTGTCCTAGTCGAAGGAAGTCATGATGGAGAAAATATTGATTTCTATGGGGTTATTGTCGATATAATTGGAATGAAATATTTGGGAGAGCTTGCGGTGTATCTGTTTAAGTGTGATTGGTGGGATTTAAGCAATCCTCGTACTGGAGTCCGTGATGATGAATATTTTTTGAGTGTTAATACTCAAAAAAATGGTATGAAGATGATCCTTTTATTTTGGCTTCTCAAGCATCTCAAGTATTCTACTTAGATGACCCGAAGTTAGGAAATCAATGGCGAGTAGTTCAAAAATATTCTCCAAGAAATATATATGATGTTATCCCTCAGGCGGAAGGACAAGATGAAGAAGAAGATGACTCTTCTACTCAAGAAGCATACCAAGAGAGTCAACCCGCCTTAAATTTGTTTGTGGATTTGAGCCAGTATGAGATGATTCCATTAAATAGAGAAGATATTGAGGCTGAAATTGTTGATGCGACAGTTGAGGAAAATCTTGAATCATCTGAAGTATCTACAGATGATGAGAGCGAATTGTCAAATGAAACTGATACAGATTCTGATTGACCAATTATGTGTTAACATTACACTTGATGACAAATATTTTACTTATTGAATGTATCAGTAGTTTGAAATTATGCCGCCAAAGAGGAAGGAAGTTC